>NC_057810.1:244640416-244641162 GCF_018294505.1 Triticum aestivum
GAGGGAGGAGGAGGTCGCCGGAGAGGAGGAGGAGGTCACCGGAGAGGAGAAGTATGGTGGAGGAGAGAAGGGAAGAGAAGATGAAATGAAGAGAGGAGGAGAGGACCAGCCATATATACAGCATACTAATGGCGCACCGCGGGCAGGTGCGCCATTAGTAATTTTTTTTATTTTTTTGATTTATTTTGAATTTTGAAGGCGGGAAGATACTAATGGCGCACCACGGGCAGGTGCGCCATTAGTAATTGTTTTTTTATTTTTTTTGACTTATTTTGAATTTTGAAGGAGGGAAGATACTAATGGCGCACCATGGTCAGGTGCGCCATTAGTAACTTTTTTTTATTTTTTTGACTTATTTTGAATTTTGAAGGCGGGAAGATAGTAATGGCGCACCGTGGGTAGGTGCGCCATTAGTAAATTTGAATTTTTTTGATTTTTTTGCCTCTCTAGATCTTAAAAGCCCCGTATCTTTTTTTCTGTTAGGTTTTTGAGGATTTTGAAAATGTTTAAAGGGGTTCCCCCGTTAAATTTGGATGTAACTTTTCGAGTAGATGATTTTTCATATAAAAAACTTTTTCATCCGAGTTAGTATGCAAAAGTTATGCCCATTTTTACAAATTCTCGCGAGATTTTGCAAATGAAGTCAAAATTCATATTTGCAATTTTTCCCAACAACTAGGCCACATATCACATGGACAACTTATTTTCTTTTATTTTTTTGACATTTTTATCATTTTCTTTTATTT
>NC_057810.1:244641188-244641728 GCF_018294505.1 Triticum aestivum
CCAGCCATATATACAGCATACTAATGGCGCACCGCGGGCAGGTGCGCCATTAGTAATTTTTTTTATTTTTTTGATTTATTTTTGAATTTTGAAGGCGGGAAGATACTAATGGCGCACCATGGTCAGGTGCGCCATTAGTAATTTTTTTTATTTTTTTGATTTATTTTGAATTTTGAAGGCGGGAAGATGCTAATGGCGCACCATGGTCAGGTGCACCATTAGTAATTTTTTTATATTTTTTTGACTTATTCTGAATTTTGAAGGAGGGAAGATACTAATGGCGCACCATGGGCAGGTGCGCCATTAGTAAGTTTGAATTTTTTTGATTTTTTTGCCTCTCTAGATCTTAAAAGCCCCGTATCTTTTTTTCTGTTAGGTTTTTGAGGATTTTGAAAATGTTTAACGGGGTTCCCCCAGTTTTACAAATTCTCGCGAGATTTTGCAAATGAAGTCAAAATTCATATTTGCAAATTTTCCCAACAACTAGGCCACATATCACATGGGAAACTTATTTTCTTTTAATTTTTTGACATTTTTATC
>NC_057810.1:244641738-244642675 GCF_018294505.1 Triticum aestivum
AGGGAGGAGGGAGGAGGTAGGAGGAGGTCGCCGCAGAGGAGGAGAGAAGGGAAGATGAAATGAAGAGAGGAGGAGAGGACCAGCCATATATACGGCATACTAATGGCGCACCGCGGGCAGGTGCGCCATTAGTAATTTTTTTTATTTTTTTGATTTATTTTGAATTTTGAAGGCGGGAAGATACTAATGGCGCACCATGGTCAGGTGCGCCATTAGTAATTTTTTTATTTTTTTGATTTATTTTGAATTTTGAAGGCGGGAAGATACTAATGGCGCACCATGGTCAGGTGCGCCATTAGTAATTTTTTTTTATTTTTTTGACTTATTCTGAATTTTGAAGGAGGGAAGATACTAATGGCGCACCATGGGCAGGTGCGCCATTAGTAAGTTTGAATTTTTTTGATTTTTTTTGCCTCTCTAGATCTTAAAAGCCCCGTATCTTTTTTTCTGTTAGGTTTTTGAGGATTTTGAAAATGTTTAACGGCGTTCCCCTGGTTAAATTTGGATGTAACTTTTCTAGTAGATGATTTTTCATATAAAAAACTTTTTCATCCGAGTTAGTATGCAAAAGTTATGCCCATTTTTACAAATTCTCGCGAGATTTTGCAAATGAAGTCAAAATTCATATTTGCAAATTTTCCCAACAACTAGGCCACATATCACATGGGAAACTTATTTTCTTTTAATTTTTTGACATTTTTATCATTTTGTTTTATTTTTTTTTTAAACTGAAAAGGCGATCCACGGGGGGGGGGGCATTCGGTGGAAGTGGTGGCCAAGGTTACTAATGGCGCACCGTGGCATGGTGCGCCATTACTAGTTTAACTAGTAATGGCGCACCACACACACGGTGCGCCATTAGTATGTTTGGACAGGCGCACTAGTTCAAAAAAAAATTGGTACTAATGGCGCACCGTAGGCAGGGTGCGCCATTAGT
>NC_057810.1:244642685-244643331 GCF_018294505.1 Triticum aestivum
GGGGGGGTGCATTCGGTGGAAGTGGTGGCCAAGGTTACTAATGGCGCACCGTGGCATGGTGCGCCATTACTAGTTTAACTAGTAATGGCGCACCACACACACGGTGCGCCATTAGTATGTTTGGACAGGCGCACTAGTTCAAAAAAAAATTGGTACTAATGGCGCACCGTAGGCAGGGTGCGCCATTAGTAGTTTCAACACTAATGGCGCATCAGAAGGTGGTGCGCCATTAGTATATACTAATGGCGCACCACATGTCTGGTGCGCCATTAGTGCCATTTCCATCTATAGCCCTTTTCCTAGTAGTGATGTGTGGGGGGGTGTGCGTGCGTGCATGTGTGTGTGTGTGTGTGAGTGTGTGTGTGTGTGTGTGTGTGTGTCGCGGGGTCCTCTGTGGCGGATGTAATTTAAGTGTGCATGGCTTCATCATAGAGAGGTGATGTGTATGGCAGAGGCCACCAACGATGGGGTGCGAGAGAGAAAATGCCCGTAGGAGGGAAGAGAAGGTGCGTGCGCATGAGAGGAGTCGACATCGAGAGAACGTGTTTGTTCAAGAGACACCACGGAAGACTACTATATATCGATGGTGCATGTAGGCGGGAATTAAAAAAAGGGATGGTCTTATTGGTTTCAGGGATATAGGGGA
>NC_057810.1:244643341-244644360 GCF_018294505.1 Triticum aestivum
GGGGGGGTGCATTCGGTGGAAGTGGTGGCCAAGGTTACTAATGGCGCACCGTGGCATGGTGCGCCATTACTAGTTTAACTAGTAATGGCGCACCACACACACGGTGCGCCATTAGTATGTTTGGACAGGCGCACTAGTTCAAAAAAAAATTGGTACTAATGGCGCACCGTAGGCAGGGTGCGCCATTAGTAGTTTCAACACTAATGGCGCATCAGAAGGTGGTGCGCCATTAGTATATACTAATGGCGCACCATATGTCTGGTGCGCCATTAGTGCCATTTCCATCTATAGCCCTTTTCCTAGTAGTGAACATTTGGTGGGCCAGGGCGGTCAGAAGTGGGCATTTCATAAACCGATGATTTTTCATTGGGTGTGATGTCATCTTTTTCATGTAGATAAGCCTACTATGTTGATAGCCCATTTGATACGTCGTGATTCATAAAGACCGCTGCAAACATCAATGTTCTGCTTATCACAGATAAGATTGATTAATACCCGTAACAATCCATGTCCTTAACAAAGGGTGCATGCACGTATAGGTTGAGCGTGTGTCTTGTGTCATATGTTGTGTGCATGCAGGCATGCGAGTGTTGCGTGCGTGCAAGTGTACGTTTCAGTGTTGCATGCATGGGTGCATACGTGCGTGTGTTCGTGAGTGCATGTGTACGTGTTAGTGTTGCACGCTAGCATGCGTGCGTGTGTACGTTATGTGTATGTGTCAGTGTTACATGCCTGCATGCGTGCGTGTCTTGCATGCGTGCATGTGTACGTACGGGGTGAGGCTACACGTGAGTCGACTAACTTTTTCATCTCTGGTCATTAGATTTTCCAGCCGTTGGATACGAAATCAAGGGCCTCCAGTTTATCATCAAACTCCACCCCCACTGAGCCGCCAGCCACCACCGGCCGAACCGCCAGCCCCCACCGGCCGCGGCCGGCCCGCGCCGCCACGCCGCCCTGCCCTCCCCGAAACCACTCCCCACCGCCGGTCTGCCGCCGCACCGGCCATCCCTCTAGCC
>NC_057810.1:244644535-244653254 GCF_018294505.1 Triticum aestivum
CGTCCAATCAATGCCCCCCAACCGCCAGAAACTACCAACCAGAGGTCTCACGACTTCGAATACCCACCGACCACTAATTTATTACCATTTCTGTCCTTCATACACGCGCTAATGGGTGGGCCCTATGGTAATGTGCGCTGCTGAATGTGGACCGTTTGACTGGTCAATTGATCGTGTTATCAACAAATTACGGAGTTGTATGGTGAGCCAGTGACTGTATGATCACCCTAAAATGTACTCCTATTTTATTAACACAGTACAGGCTCAAACTACCATTTCTTTCTTTCATATACAGGCTGACAGGTGGGCCCCACGGTTATGCGCCCCGATGGTGCAACACTAGTTGCACCGCGTGGAACATTTGAATGGTCAATTGATTGTGTCATCAACAAAATACGGAGTTGTACGGGTGAGCCAGTGACCGTATAATTATGACATGTATTTGTTTAACATGGTACAGACGCAAGGGCTCATATATATGCGCAAGCACTCACCGCTATAAGCGCGCACACGCGAACCCTACCCCTATGAGCACCTTCGAGAGAGTGGGCCAGCATATATGATCTTGAGATTTTACGAAGTCACCATAGGTGCCTCGTAGTCGAGTGGAACGTCTCCTCCTACTGAACGTACATCGCTGGAAAATACTGAAATTAACACAAGATAAATGCGAGCACCGGGACTTTAACCTTGGTGGGCTCGAGAAACCACTGTCCTCCTAACCATCCAACCACATGTTGGTTAGCACGACAAAATGTATGTGGTGACCGTGATGAGCTTATTCTGAAGTCCAGTAACCATATCGTGCTTTCGCTGAAATTACAATGACCGTAAGTGTCGTCAACAAAATACGGAGCACGCATCAAATGCAAAGTCCGTCAGTGTCATCAACAAAATATGGAGACGTATCGTGAGCTAGATACCGTTGTACTATTGTATATGCTTATATTCTTAGTGGCTGATTGCGTGTATGGTGTGGTGAGCACATCATTTCTAGTTATGGTGGGTCAACATGAAGACTCATGGGTCGGTTCCATCCTGTGCCACATATAGGTTGGACCGAGACGTGTTACACGAAGACCCATGTGGAGGACTCGGCGTATAACACGAAGCTACCAGAGTCGCGGAGGACTCTATCCCCACTGGTGATAAGCCGACTATATATGATTTGTAACCCTAGGCCCCTAGTATGTTATACAAGCTTGGGGGCTAGTTCGTCGATAGTATACACACACGCACAATGTCTGGTATTCACATGTACTTTGTACACACCCCTATCACTAATATACAATACCAGGAGTAGGCTCTTTCTTCAACTGCAAGGGTCCGATCCAAACTAGGATAAAACTTTGCCTCATATTACCATCCATCCTAACAGCCAGGGATATCCAACCGAATGATATGATGAAATCATATCTGCCAACTACTAAGAGAGAGGTGTGTCTGGGTGGGGGGCGCAATGTGTGCGAGAGAGGCCTAAAGATAATGTGCGTGCGGGAGACACGTAGGCACATATATGTGCGTATAGAGGGCTAGTAGAGACCGTGCATGTGTATATATGCATGTGAGAGAAATAGTGTTTTCCAACTGAGATTAGTGAAAAGAGTGGTACATAGTAGTCAGAAAGAGAGAGAGAGAGAGAAACAGAGAGAGCATGTGCGTGAGATACCCCGACACCCTGAGAGAGATTGTGAGCAGTGTGAAAGAGAAATGTCGATGCATATAAAGTGTGTGCACTTATGCGTTAGATAGAGATATATATATCGCGTTTGTGAGAACGGGCCGAGGCATAGTGCATCTACGTGTAAAAGGCGGTTCTACGCATCAAATTAAAATATAAATGGTGTTATTATTTTTGCATGAGATCACAAATTTTGCAAATTGCGTATGGACGAAAATCGGTCTATCAGACACCCATACTCTATTGAATTCTAGCATGTGCATGTGTTTATTTCATATTATCGATCCATAGAGTGAGAGCGGTTTGAAATATAGGCAATGGATGGTTTTGCAATTCATATATAAACATTTATAAGTGCACTCCATGTTGTTAGTGTGAAGCACTTTATACATTTGTCACTTGCATGGATACATTCCAAATTTCTAGCTATGAAATAGAATACAAGTTGAATTCAACATAAAGGGGGTTTTGAAGATTCGAATTCATAGGAAGTGCATTCATCTATTTGAACCCGAGATAATGGCATTTGTAAATCAGATGTAAAAGGGGGTATCAATCTTTGTTGTGAGTTTGAACATGCTATATATATATTCATATGCATATCTAACTTTTTTGCAACCAAGGAGATTATATCTGCAACCATGCATGAATTGAGGTAAGTTGCATATTTTTTAATATATACTCATGTACAATGTATATTCAAATGTACCCCCTCCATTCCAAAATAATCGTAGCTTTAGGATTTTGAAGAGTAAAGATTTGTGAAGTTTGACAAATCCTGAAAGTTCAATTCAAGAGAACCGAAAACGTTAATGCTTCTGCTCCCAAATATTGAACGAAGCGCCAAATAGGCCTCTCGTCACCCGAAACCGCGGGAGACTAATGTTTGGTGGTAGGAAATTACTGTCCTGACTCTGGCCCGTGTGGCTTATCGGCCCGATGTCCAAAGGTCTAAATCGGGGTGGGTTTGTAAGTTCACCAAGACGCCAGTCTCAACCGCCTCCGAGAATCATTCATACGCCGTGGGCGCCTAAAAACCCATGCGCTCTGGCGAAATCTATCCCACCCACATTTAGGACACCTGACATGACTGTCCTACCCCCAACCCGCAATATGTCCGAAATTTTAGATGGGGGCAAAGTTTGTAACTTTCCCCAAATTTCAAACAAGCGCGTCTCAAACCAAAACATTGTTGCCCCTTAGTTCCCCACCTCCCTCCGTTTCCCCATTCATACTCCATGGGCGCGAAAACGCCCACTCCACCAGCCGCGAAACCCCAGCCTCCTCCGTCCTCCACCCCATAGCAGCCAATCCACCGCCGCCCTCCTCCATCACGCCGGAGCGGGTACCCCGACGTCGTCGTCCAATGCAACCGCAACCGCAACACCCTCAAGGACTTAGCAGCTGAAGCCGAGGAAGAGCTGCCTCCACGACACCAACACCGATGTGCGCCGTACCAGAACCACTCCGACCACGCCATCCTGCGCCTCACTGCTGCGGCTCCACTGTCGCAACCGTCCACCGCACCAGAGCTATTCCCGCTACGCCGTCGTTCGCCGCCTCGGATCTGCTTCCCCGCCGCCGACAGACGGCCACCACACCACACTCAAAAACTTGGCCATGGGTTCATCCAAGGCTGTACCGTCCTCCACAACTTCTAGTTTCCGGCGAACCACAAGAAGATCGTTGGAAAAAAAGGACGAGGACACATCACTGCCAGCAAAAAGAGGTACTCCTCTTCCCTTATTCATGCAAATCTTACGTCTCCGCTCATACCGTATTCATCCCACGAAAGAAACTAGTTGAGCGCTTCTTACTGCATCTTCTTCGTGATACTAAATGCACAAGGTTTCCTCCCTTTTACTATTTCACCTTTGCTAGACGTTAGTAGCCCACCTGGACTTCAATTTAGGGTCAGTCGAACCGCAATTAAAAGAAGCAGCACCCCCTTAGGCGCGCGGAGCACCTAGTCCGCCTGTTCCCCGGGGAAGCGGTGCATCGGTGTCTATCATAGGGGTGTGGGGTGCAGGAGCTGCTTGCGCCCGATCTGGAGGTCAGCAGGGCTTGAATGGATGGCCGGGGGGCGGTGCCAAGCACGGCGGTGCGGTGAGGTCGAGGGGATGGCGCTGGCAGGGGAGGAATACTGGGCCGATGGTCGCTGGTGTTTCGAGGAATATCATCAGCACTGACTAGCTGGAGGTAGAAGAAGGCTATCTGCCCGTTCTTTGTACATCGGACGGTGCAGAAAAAATGGACTAGCCTATTTGCTTTCAGTCGACTGTTATTTTCATAGATCATGTAGTTAGCATGCCATGCATGTTGTAGAGCTATCATATGTCTCCCGTCATTTATTTCTAAACGACCTGCTATCTGCTACCTTTACACTATACTTATTGTGCACACACTTCACCCATACTCACACTATTGTTTTTTATGCATGGGTATTTCAGACTCTGACGTAGTGTTGATGAATGCAGAAAAGGAAAGACAGAAGTCGCTCCAGTGTAATTCGAAGATAAGCACTAAGCGTTTTAGCGCTCTAATGGGTGCAGTGTCAGCAGTTGGAGACAGTAAATGTAGCTCTGCAGTTGATGATCTCAATTGCCACACACAACCATCCCAGGTGCTTGCTTTAACTTCGCGCTGTCAAATGTGGTTGCATGTTGCATAGTGATGAGGACATCAATACCATTGTTACACCCATAGCCCCTACTGCTACATATAATGGACCAATTACTAGAGCTCGCGCACGCCAATTAAATTATCAGGTACTTTCGTTTCTTGGTAATGATTCTAATGTTCATGAGAATATGATGCTGCCTAAATTGGATACATTTGTTTTGCTTACAAATGAAGGGCCTAGCTTGGAGAAGGATGAACATTGGAGAACGAACAAGCATGGAGATGATGGCATGGGCAAGGGGAACAAGAACGGAGTTACAAGTGATGATTTCAGGACTTTGAAGCCACCATAATGGGTGAATGAAGCCTTGGACGAAATATACAAGATGCCACTTCATAAATTTCGTCCCGAGGCTATTCTAGGTGCTGCGTCACCTTATTATTGGGCCAGGCCCATGTAATTTTGAAATACATAAGTACAGGCTATTTTTAGAGTCCATATGTGTGGGGAAACAAGAGATAGGGTTGATTTCGGACCCCTCCACCAAGGGCCACGAAATCCCCCCCCCCTCTTCCTCCATATATATAACCCTTAGGGCACCGTTTAGACTTTGGATTTTGTTTAGATTAAATGTTTGCCATAGCTGCAACTGCGCGTACTTCGTTTGTGTTCAACGACCAGACAAAGGCGTCACAGAACCCAACCTTGATCAATAAAGCTTTCGTCTTATATTCGCAATATCCCGATTGCAATCTCAGTTTCTTGCTTGTTCTTTGTTTGCTCGCAGGAAACAGACCCTCATGGTTAGGTTGATCGTGCTCCGGCGTGGTCAATAACCTCTCGGAGTTGGTTTAGCGATTGCTAAGGCGCGACGTCCTCGCACGTTCGTAGTCGGATCATCAAAGTCGACTTCCACCAAAGTGATATCCATCATCTCATCGAAAGACGGGAAACCTTTGCCTCTATCACATATGGTGTCTAGCTTGTTGTCGGTGTCAAAACCGGCGGATCTCGGGTAGGGGGTCTCGAACTGTGCGTCTAGGTGGATGGTAATAGGAGACAAGGGACACGATGTTTTTACCCAGGTTCGGGCCCTCTCGATGGAGGTAAAACCCTACTCCTGCTTGATTGATATTGATGATATGGGTAGTACAAGAGTGGATCTACCAGGAGATCAAGGAGGCTAAACCCTAGAAGCTAGCCTATAGTATGATTGTTGTAATGGTTGTTCGTCCTACGGACTAAAACCCTCCGCTTTATATAGACACCGGAGAGGGCTAGGGTTACACAGAGTCGGTTACAATGGTAGGAGATCTACATATCCGTATCGCCAAGCTTGCCTTCCACGCCAAGGAAAGTCCCATCCGGACACGGGACGAAGTCTTCAATCTTGTATCTTCATATTCTTGGAGTCCGGCCGATGATGATAGTCCGTCTATCCGGACACCCCCTAGTCCAGGACTCCCTCAGTAGCCCCTGAACCAGGCTTCAATGACGATGAGTCCGGCGCGCATATTGATCGGCATTGCAAGGCGGGTTCCTCCTCCGAATAATTCATAGAAGATTGTGAACACCAGGATAGTGTCCGGATCTGCAAAATAAATTCCACATTCCACCGTAGAGAGAATAATATGCACACAAGCTCAATCTGCTGACGTGTTTTGTGGCGTGACGTCATGCCACTACCAGGCCTTTACTTGAATTGTTTTTTATTATACCACCTCAGCGTGTTTAGCGAAGCGGTTTCCTTGGCACGTCTTGTCGAAGCAGAGATCGTGTTCCCCTTATTCCAGGATTCTCATCAATATGGATGTGGGTAACCCAACCGCGCCATTGATGGTGGCGCTTGGGAGATAAGCGAGTTTTACCAGGCCGGTGGGGACGCTTAGTCTTCGTCCGTCCATATATAAGGGGATAAGGATCCACCTTTTCTACCTACGCCTTCTTCCTCCTTTGCTTATCCATCTCCGCGCACTCGAGCTCCAGCGCCCAAGTCCGCACATCTCGCCTCAACCTACTCCAGCCATGTCCGGAGCGGGAGGCAAGTGGATGACCTCCTCCGTTATGGAGGAGCACATCCAGAAGCTGCACGGCGCCGGATACCTGTCCAGCGACATCGCGCACCGGCTGCCCGACAAGGGGCAGCTCATCCCCACCCCCAGGCCCCATGAGAGGGTCGTATTCCTTCCCCACTTCCTCTGTGGACTGGGCTTCCCACTTCACCCCTTCATCCGGGGGCTCATGTACTACTACGGCCTGGACTTCCACGATCTGGCTCCAAACTTCATCCTCAACATCTCGGCGTTTATCATCGTGTGCGAGGCCTTCCTCTACATCTAGCCCCACTTCGGCTTGTGGCTAAAGACCTTCAATGTCAAGCCGAAGGTAGTGAAGGGCGTCCAAGAGGAGTGCGGAGGCGCCATGGTGGGCAAAATGCCCAACGTCCTCTGGCTTGAGGGCGCCTTTGTGGAAACCATCAAAGGGTGGCAATCGGGGTGGTTCTATATCACCGAGCCGCGGGACCCTAAATGGGCAGCGGCCCTCGAGTTCAGATCTGGTACCCCCATGCAGCTCACCTCCTGGAAAGAGAAGGGCTTGCTATGGGGTAGTTCAGAGGAGCTGACCGGACTCCAGTCCTGTCTCCAGACCTTGGTGAACAAGAAGCTCAAGCTTGTCAACGTGATCCAGGTCATGCTCGTCCGCCGGATTCTCCCCTGCCAACAACGGGCCTTCAATCTGTGGGAGTTCGATCCGGCACAGCACCGGACCCTGAGCGGTCTCTTCGACACGACGTACGAAGCTGCTTGGAGGGTGCTATTCAAGGGCGGAGAAGCCCCCGCGTCCACGACTGAAGATCGCGGATTCAGCACCAAGCGCCTGGCTGGTGTGGTAAGATGTGTTATCCTTTATGGGACATTCATTTCTTTCATAGTTTGACTCTATGTGGGATCTAAAATTCCCAATGCCTTTAACAGGACTGGCAGAGGACGTCCGGACAGGTTAACTGTCCGGCTCCCCTCCCCGAGGAACCAGCGGACGCCCGTTTAACAGGGCTGCTAGTCCCAGCACTTTATGTGGTGCTGGAGAAGAAGGGCAAGAAGAAGGCCACGGGAACCCGAAGGAGTTCCCGGCGCCAGGTGGTATCGGACTCATCGTCTGAGGACTCCAAGGCGGACTCCTCCCCCGAAGGCGAGGAGGAGAAATAAGACTCTCCCGAGGAGGGGGGAGAGAGGAAGAGGAAGGCTTCCTCAACGGGGGAGGCCGAAGGGTCCAAGAGGGGAAGGACCCTTCCTCCGGACAGCTCCGCCAACGCCACCGATGGCGGCGAGGAGTGGCCCTCAAGGGCCAAGCCCCTAGCAAGATCGTAAGTATGCGGATTCCTGAGTGATTTGTAATTTCTCTTTTGTGCCACGTAGTGTCCTTCTAATGCCGCACACTACCTGTAGCCCGGCCGAGGAGGATCTTCCCGCTTCATCCAGCGGGTCCTTGGCTCCGTCGGATGTAGATTCCATCCCGACCACCTCCACCCCTCGCGATACTGAGGACGCCGAGGTGGGATCCTAGGAGGGGACCCGCCAGGTGTCGGTGTACTAGAGTAGGGGTACCCTAGTATCCCGAACTTGTGCACGGGCAGTCGCAGCACCCCTCGGCAAGGCTTGCTGGGTGGCCGCCAAGGTCCTCCGTGGTTCCTCTGGAGCCGTTCAAGAACAAAGTATTCAAGACAAGACCCCGGCAAGAGGAGCTTGCCGGGAAGGCCAACCGAGGCGTTCAAGCTGAGAAGACAAGGCCCCGGCAAGAGGAGCTTGCCAGGAAGGCCAACCAAGGCATCTCAAGAAAGCTTGCAACGATGCGCCACACGTCCCGGTAAGGCTCGGTGAAGCGACAAGCTCCCGGGCCCGACAAGACAACGACCGCGGCAAGGCACTTGCCGCGGCAAGCGGCCACTCCGCGCCCGCGCTCCAGCACATCCACCAACGTGTCTCCCTGGGGCCTTTCCAGGCGCGCGTGGCGAGAGGCGGTGCAGCCAGCGGTGCACGGTGGCAAGCGGCGCTGACAAGATAGCCATCATGGCGAGCGGTGGTGCCCCTGACGGTCTCTGTTTGCACTGTTTGGGCAACACAAACGGGCATTTAATGCCTTTGTCCCCTGCCGTCAGAGTTAGGTGTGATACACTGTATCTACAGTATAGGTAGTTGTACCTACCGCATCTCTTTTTCCGTTTTTGCCCTCTGTCTGCGTTGCCA
This sequence comes from Triticum aestivum, assembly GCF_018294505.1. Classification (NCBI taxonomy): domain Eukaryota; kingdom Viridiplantae; phylum Streptophyta; class Magnoliopsida; order Poales; family Poaceae; genus Triticum; species Triticum aestivum. The sequence continues at coordinate 244,653,084 of NC_057810.1, forward strand.
CCTATAGAGGGGGTTCGTCTGGTTCGAAGCTAGAAACACTCTCTCGCTCGGTCTGGTAGCTCACGACGCTCCCGAGCAAGAACTCAATATACACATACATGCAGCAGTAGGAGTATTATCTCTCCGGAGAGCTCCGAAGCTGGGTAAACTGCTCGTGTGCTTCGCCTCGAT
>NC_057810.1:244653570-244725733 GCF_018294505.1 Triticum aestivum
TAGGTGTTCGTGGATCAGTTTCCCCGACATCTTTGGCGCGCCAGGTAGGGGTGGTGTCGAGATTGTGTGAACCTGATCCGGCGTCCACACGAGCTAGATTTTTGTTTTCTTCATCAACATGCCACCGAAGAAGAAGGCTTCGGAGGCAGCCGCTCCGTCCACGTCGATCCCACCGCCACCGGAGCAAACAGGTTGTGGGGTAGACGCCGGCGGAAGAACGGGCGTCGACGAGGGAGATCAAGGTGCTGCCGGGTCCAAGGACAAGGCTGCGCAAACCTCGGCGTCCGTAGATGCACCGCGCCCATCTCAGGAGGCGCAGCACCAACAGCGTCACGGTATCCGCAGTACCATACGCTCGTTGGGCCAAGATCAAGCTGGTGGATCTCGGGGCGCTCAAGACCAGCATGCGCGCTAACGTGCCGGCACGGGCGAGGCACGGTTGCCTGGACAGGATACTGCTCCTTCTAACATAGTTAGAAGTCCGAGCATGTCCTACTCCTCGCACCGTTCGCCACTGCCACCTGCCACTTCAGCTGAAGCCTTGGCGTGAGCTCGGCTGCTCCTAGATTACCCCCCAACAGCCGACAAGATCGACGAATGGAGGGCCACCATTCAGAGTCTCATCGGCTTCGCCAACTATGACACTCCGCAGCAACCGAGCGCATCGATGCCGCGGCAAGACCGCCAGGCGCGAGCCGATGGCGACAAGACCAGTGGGGGTGCAACCACCATGCACTCTCCACCCCGAAGGCCAAGATCGCCGGCTCGCCGAATCCACCTCGACAGCGACTCCACCGAGATCGCCGCGATCAGCGCCAAGTTCTTCACGAACGACAGCAAGAAGACGCTCGTACTCGCATCGAGCGCCGAAGAGAAGCGCGGCGTCAATCTGACCAGCGCGCTGGGCCCTCTGTCGACATGCATGCGCCAGGGGAACCAGGCGACTTGCCGTACATGGTAGGTTGCCCTGTGTTCACTCGTGAGCTGCGGCAAGTCCAGTGGCCCAGCAAGAAGAATTACAAGCCAGACGTACCAGAGAAGTACGACGGCAAGTCGCATCCGTCGGAGTTCCTCAGAATCTACACCATCGCAGTGCAGGCTGCCGGGGGACGAGATGACAAGATCCTTGCCAACTACCTCCCGCTGGTGCTCAAGCCTAACGTCAGATCCTGGCTCATGCACTTGCCGGACAACTCCATATCCTCCTGGGCGGATCTATGCCATCAGTTTGTCGGCGCCTTTACAGGCGGCCACAAGCCTCATGGCGAAGAGAGCGACCTTCATTTGCTCGCCCAGAAGGAAGGAGAGCCCCTGCGCAAGTATATTCAGAGATTCAGCCGTGTACAGCACAACATCCCAGATGTCCACCCTGCCGCGGTGATCAGTGCGTTCCATCAGAACGTGCGAAACCGCAGGATGCGGGAGGAGATGGCGATGTGCAAGATCAGAGACGTCAGTGAGTTGTATGCCCTGGACGACAAGTGTGCACGCGCTGAGGAGGGGAGGAGACTCCCCAGAGAGAATATAGGAGCAGGAGAATTTGATAGTGAAGATGCTGCCCCGGCAAAGAAAGGCCGGTGGCGAAACAACATGAAGAAGAAAGGAAAAGATGTGCTAGTCATTGAGCAGTCCGGCAACGGAGGTGGCGCCAAGAAAGCCAAAGCTGGTAACTCCGGCGAGCAGGCTGTGGCGGCCGCCGACAAGCAGGACAGCCCCGGCAAGCAATACTGCAAGATCCACCGCACCAAGGGCCATGACCTCCAGAGCTGCAAGAAGGTCGAGCTGCTTGTCGAGCAGCAAAAGGCTGAGTACGAGCGACGCGACAAGGAGAAGGCCTAGGAAGGTGCTAGAGGAGCCGGCAAGAAACGCCCCGGCCAGGGAGGACGCCATGGCAAGGCCAAGCAGCGGCAAGGAGACAGACCTCCCCGCGGCCGCGACAAGGATGAAGATGACGACGACGACGAAGATATGGATGATGACGAGGCTGATGAGCAGGAGTTTCAGAAAGCCACAGAGGTGCTATGCGTTGACAGCGGTGCTTCTCTGCATACTTCACACCGCCAGCTCAAGCAGTGGATGCGGGAAGTTAATGCAGCAGAACCATCCGTAGAGTCACGCAGGCCTCTGAAATGGTCCAGCACGCCTATCATATTTGATATTGAGGACCACCCTGATCACATAACTGTGGTTGGGTGCTTGCCGATGTTGGTTTCACCAACAATCCGCAACCTCAAGGTCACAAAGATGCTAGTTGACGGCGGGGACGGCTTGAACCTGATCTCCTACGCGGTACTCCAGAAACTCCAGATCCCTGATAGCGAGCTTGAAGAGACCGGCACGTTCCAAGGAATCAATCCGGGAAGGAGCAAGCCGAAGGGAAAGATTACGTTGCCGGTAACATTTGGCAGCAAGTTGAACTTCAGGACTGAGAGGGTCACTTTTGACGTTGCTGACTTTCCATTACCATACAATGGGATACTCGGCCGTCCAGCACTTGCCAAGTTCGTGGCAGCCTCTCACTATGCATACAACATGTTGAAGATGCCAGGCCCGTAAAGTGTCATCTCTGTCCCTGGTGACAAGAAGGATGCCCTTATCTGCGCTGACAAGATCTACCGGGAGGCAACAGCCGCAACAGATCGCAAGTCACTTGCCGCTGAAGCTCCCGGGGGGAAGAAGAAGACCAAGTCCGGCAAGAGCCCTGATGCCCACTCCGGCAAGCGCACCTCTTTGGAGTGTTGCGCTACCGTCGAGGACGCACCATCAAGCTCCACCAGCAAGTGTAAGAAGACGATGGCAGCTCCACCAGAGAACAAGAAGGTGTCCGCCAAGGAGGACGGCACTGGTGGTACTTTCACCATCAGTGCTACTCTCGATCCTAAATAGGAAAGCGCGCTCGTTGCTTTCCTGCGGGCGAATGTCAACGTGTTTGCATGGCAACCGTCTGACATCCCCGGTGTTCCCAGTAAAGTAGTTGAGCACCACCTTGCCGTTTGTCCTCACGCGCGGCCCATCAAGCAGAAAATCAGGAAGCAAGCAGTGGAGCGCCAAGAATTCATCGCAGAAGAAATCAAGAAGTTGGAAGCAGCAGGCCTTGTCAGAGGAGTGCTCCATCCTACGTGGTTGGCCAATCCTTTAGTCGTGCGCAAGGCCAACGGGAAATGGAGGCTTTGTATAGACTTTACCGATGTCAATAAAGCTTTTCCCAACGACCCATTTCCCTTGCCGCGCATAGACCAGATTGTTGACTCCACGGCCGGATGTGATTTGCTTTCATTTCTTGATGCATACTCAGGATACCATCAGATCTTCATGGCAGAAGAGGATGAGGAGAAGACCGCATTCATCACCCCATGTGGCACATATTGTTTCATACGGATGCCTTTTGGTTTAAAGAGTGCTGGTTCAACATTTGCAAGGGTAGTCCATGTCGCTTTTGAGCCACAGATACACAGGAATGTGGAAGCGTACATGGATGACATAGTGGTCAAGAGCAAGGACAAGGCAACCCTGATCCAAGATTTAGATGAAACCTTTGCAAATCTGCGCAAGATCAACCTCAAGCTTAACCCCGAGAAGTGTGTGTTTGGAGTCCCCTCCGGCAAGCTTCTCGGGTTCTTCGTGTCTCAGCGGGGAATCGAAGCCAATCCCGACAAGATCAAGTCCATTGAGCAGATTGAAGCACCAAAGCGCGTTAAGGATGTGCGAAGACTTGCCGGTTGCGTGGCTGCTCTCAAACAGGTTTATCTCTAGATCTGCTGAGCGCGCCCTGCCATTTTTCAAAATATTGAAAAAGGCAGGTCCAATGAATTGGACTCTGGAAGCGGAGGCTGCGCTGCAGGACTTGAAGAGATACCTGTCCTCCACTCCAATACTTGTCGCACCTAAGCCACAAGAGAAGTTGCTGCTGTATATAGCGGCAACCAATCAAGTGGTTAGTGCTGCGTTAGTAGCAGAGAGGGAGGCAGATGATGAGCCGGCAACCATGGCAGATGCATCCAGCGACAAGCAAGGGGCTTCTCCGACAAACTCTGGTCCCGACAGAGCAGGATCTGCGCAGGCGCAAGAGGAGGTGCAGAAGAGAATGGTGCAACGCCCAGTTTATTTTGTCAGTTCCCTTCTGCAGGGGGCTAGGTCAAGGTACTCTGGTGTGCAGAAATTGCTTTTCGGCCTTCTCATGGCCTCGAGAAAGCTGCGTCATTTCTTCCAAGCACATGAGATCACAGTTGTCACTCGTTTTCCGCTGAAGAGGATACTGCAGAATCCAGAAGCAACAGGCAGGATTGTCGAGTGGGCACTGGAACTGTCAAGCTTTGGCCTCAAGTTTGAAAGCACTTCGACTATCCAGAGCAGAGCATTGGCAGAGTTCGTAGCAGAATGGACGCCAACACCAGATGAAGAAATTCCAGAAACGAGCATCCCCGTCAAGTAGGCAAGCAAAGAGTGGCTGATGTACTTTGATGGTGCCTTCTCGCTGCAAGGCGCCGGTGCTGGCGTACTACTTGTTGCGCCCACCGGAGAGCACCTCAAGTATGTAGTCTAGATGCACTTTCCCAAGGAGCAAGCAACAAACAATACTGCAGAGTATGAAGGCTTGCTTGTCGGTCTCAGGATCGCAGCAGACCTTGGGATCAAGAAGCTCATTGTCAGGGGTGACTCACAGCTTGTCGTCCGCCAAGTGAACAAGAATTATCAGATTCCATTGATGGAGGCTTACGTTGACGAAGTGAGAAAGCTAGAAGAGCACTTTGACGGCTTATAGATGGAACATGTTCCAAGAGCTCAGAATGACATTGCCGATGGCCTGTCAAAGTGCGCTGCACTTAAGTTACCTATGGAACCAGGGATCTTTGTGCTCAAGCTGACTCAACCTTCAGTAACACCATCAACTGGACAGAGCAAGAAGAGGAAGTTGGTTTCTGGTGACTATTTTCCGGCAGAGCTCCCCGAAGCCGCCGCCAAGAAGGTCCCCAAGATCAACACCAAAAGTGCTGAGGAGCAGTCTGCTCCGGCAAGCCCTAGGGTTTGTTCCGTTGAAGCAAGCGCTCCCGACAAGTTTTGCTCTGGCAAGCTTGCCGGGGGATATCAAGCTCCGGCTGAGACGCAGGTTCTCGCCGTCAAAGCGGATGTTCCCGCAGCAGCAGATGTGCCTTTAGTCCTTGTTGTCGAGCCGCAAGCTCCAGCATGGGCGCAGCAGATTGTCCATTTCCTTCAGACAGGAGAACTTCCCGAAGAGTAAGAAGAAGCGGAAAGAGTAGCCCGGCAGTCAAATATGTACAAGTTTGTCGACAACATACTGTACAGAAGAGGACTCAACGGTGTGAAATGGAAGTGTATTCGCCGGGAAGACGGACAACAGCTGTTGGCAGAGATACATGGAGGCATATGTGGTCACCACATTGGCACAAGAGCACTTGCCGGCAAAGCGTTCCGGCAAGGTTTCTTTTGGCCGACAGCCCTCCAGGATGCAACTGCACAAGTAACCAAGTGTGAAGCATGCCAGTTCCATTCCAAACAGATACACCAGCCAGCTCAAGCTCTCCAGACGATCCCTTTATCCTGGCCATTTTCGGTCTGGGGGCTCGACATCCTCGGCCCCTTCCCTCGAGCTGTCGGGGGCTTTGAGTACTTGTACGTTGCAATTGACAAGTTCACAAAGTGGCTGGAAGTGGAACCAGTAAGGAAGGTGGCAGCACAGTTAGCAGTCAAGTTCTTCAGGTCGATTGTTTGCCGTTTCGGGATCCCTAACAGGATCATCACCGACAACGGCACGCAATTCACGAGCCGCACCTTCATGCAGTACGTCCAAGATCTTGGCGCCAAGGTCTGCTTCGCTTCTGTTGCTCATCCGAGAAGCAACGGTCAAGCGGAGAGGGCAAATGCTGAAGTGCTGCGCGGGCTCAAGACCAGAACTTTCGACAGGCTGCGCAAGTGCGGAAAGAACTGGATCAAGGAGCTGCCGGTGGTTCTTTGGTCGATCAGAACGACGCCAAATCGAGCCACTGGCCAGACACCTTTTGCTCTAGTCTATGGAGCAGAGGCAGTTCTCCCCACGGAACTCGTATACGGGTCACCTCGAGTGCTCGCTTATGATGAGCTTGAGCAAGAGCAGCTGCGACAAGATGACGCGCTGCTCCTTGAGGAAGACCGTCTTCAGGCCGCTGTACGAGCTGCTCGATATCAGCAAGCTTTGCACTGCTACCATAGCCGTAAAGTTAGTGCCAGAAGTTTCGAGGAAGGCGACCTTGTTCTTCGGCGCGTTCAGTCCGCCAAGAATTCCAACAAGTTGACGCCGAAGTGGGAAGGCCCTTATCGGGTGAAACGAGTCACTAGGCCTGGCGCTGTCCGCCTTGAGACCGAAGATGGCATTCCGGTGAGCAACTCCTGGAACATTGAGCATCTTCGTAAGTTTTACCCGTAGTGCGCAGTTGCCGGAACCTGTTCCGGCAACCACCTTTTGTACGAGTCTTGCCGCTGTTGCATGTAATCCTTCGTACAAAGCCGGGCGCAGACCCCGTGCATAAATAAAGTTCGTGTGCTTCGCACAACTTGTCAGTTTCATGCTTTCTGCTTTTTCGCATGTATTATCTGACACTTTGTGCAGCACCTACCCCCGGTAAGCAATAACGAGCCGCAAGGCTCCATATCTTTATTTTCTCTTCTTTTTCTTTCTCAAAGGAAGGAAGGAAGGTTCCCTCGCCCACAAGGTTTGCCGGGGGGGAGGAGAAGATAATGGTGTGGACCAGGCATCGTTCAAGAAAGTTTCGCCTTACCGGGAAGCAAACAACAGAAAAGCTAAGTTGCCAATGTTTGAGCAATCTGTTTTTAAATTTTTAAGTTATCTTCCTCGAACGACCATGCTTTGTATGGAAAACCTGTGCGCGGAGGAACCAACTCGTAGCTAGTTGCGCCCTTACTTTGTTTCGAGTCCGCTCAACAACTTAACTGAGCTGCGGCTAGTTGCGACAAGGTTTCTTGTCGGTAGCGGCACCGCCAGCAGGCTGCTGATGTTCCGCACTCAGCGCTCGCGGCTAAGGTGCCTGCGCCGACAAGTTCCCTAAAAGCGTAAGGCAAAAACATACAAAGGAAGGAATCAAGTAGAGGAAATAACACAGCAGTCGATATCCAAAATAGAGTTATATTACAAGATAACTTGTCGCAGCTCTAATAGAGTGTTCTCATGACACGACCAACAGCGACAATGAAAAGAGAAAACGAGTGGCCTAGTCTACGCGATCGCCCTCGACCCTCTTGATCCCGCTCACCTTGTCCACAATGGGTGCGACAAGGGCCTTGAGCGCTTCCAGATCGGCATCCGGCGGCAAGGACCTGAGGACGTTGGTGAGGTTGAGGCCTGGGTTGTGGAAGGCCACCTTCGCCAGCACCTTCTGAAGAGCTCCCGCGCAGATCTTGCGCGACTCGTCGGCCAGCTGCTTTGGGAACCTCTCCCGGAGTCGCCGGAGCACCGTCGCCACGCCTTTGAAGAACAAGCTGAGCTTGGCGCTGGGTTGGAGGCGCTCGTCGGAGGAGTACCCAAGATCCTCCATCCCCAGCTGCGCCAGCTCCCCGTCGATGGTGGAGGCAATGTCCACAAGGCCCTCCGTCCAGTGCTCCACGTTCTCCCTGAAGGTGTTCTAGGCGGCGGCAGCACTCGCCAGCAACGCTTCATTGGCCTTGACCTTCTCCGCCAAGGCCGCCTCCCGCTCCCTGGCCCTGTCCAGCGTCTGGGTTAAGGTGGCCAGCTTCAGCTCGAGATCAGTGTTGGAGTCCTTGGCGGCGCTTAGCTCTTTGCTCCTCTCGGCAAGGAGACCCTGCAGTTCGCCGTGAGCAGCAGCATCCTTCTCGCGCTCAAGCTCGAGCGTGGCAAGCTCCTCGCCGCTCGCCTTGAGATCGGCCTCCAACTGCGCCACCTTCACCTCCAACTCCTTCTTGGCGGCCTCGGCAGCTGCGGCAGCATCCTTGGCCTCCTTTAGGGCCCCGCCGACTGTTTGCTCCCGCGCGGAAAGCTCCTCTTCGTAGCTGTCAAGATTGACCTTGCGCTGCGCCAGCTCGCTTTCTTGCACAGACAGCTTCTCAGCAGCAACGCGCTGTTACTCTTCGACTCCAGCCTTCTCGAGGAGGAAGGCTTTCCGTGCCTCAGAAAGTTGCTCCCGCTCCTCCGCCAAAGATCGGAGAGCTTCCTGACGAAGACCCCGGAGCTCCTCTGCGCGCTTCTCGATGTCAACTCCCGCCTTCACGACAAGCGCCTCACGGGACTCTAGCTTGGCTTGTCGGGCGCGGTAGAGCGACAGTAGTTTCCGCAGCAGCTTCTCCTCCTCAGGCTCGTCACTGCTGCTTCCCGGCGCGTCGACGAGCGACAACCCAGCGGAAGCAAGCACTTCTCCATCCAGGATTTCTCCTTCAATCGGCGCCCTGGAGCTCGACGCCCAGGGGAGCTTGATGAAGATGCCGTCGCCGGCCTTCAGATAGGCGCCGGGCTGGGGCTCTTCGGAGCCTGGCGCTGCAGCACCGGCGGAGGGATCGGTGGTTGGTGCAGCGCCTGGTGCTCCTGCGGCCTCAGGGCCGTCAGGGCGATCGCCGGATCCCTCGCCAGCTTCTATGGCGGCAGCTTTGGCGGCCTCCTCTCAGGCGGGCTTATCAGCATCGGCTTCTTCCTCGGTGGCGGCGGCGTCGTTGGTGTCGCCGCGCGTGTTCTCCTCGTCAGCGACCTCGGTCACCATCGGCTCCACTGCAGATGGATCTGAAGAACGGAGGAGGGAGAAAAGTCAAGCAAATATCTGAAAAGAAAATCAGGAAAAGAAGAACCCAAGGGAAGTTTTTTAGGCAAGAGGGTTACCCGTATTTGGATCTGCAGTCGTGGTCTCAACCACCGGAGGGTCGCTGGTACTGCCCCTTGCCGGAGAACTGTCCCTTGCCGGAGAGTTCTCCCTTGCCGGAGAACGCTCCCTTGCCGGGGAATCCTCCCTTGGCGGTGTGGTCGAAGCAGATGGCACTTCGGGAGCGATTTCCGGACGCTCCTGGTGAAGCTGCTCTGCTCCTACACAACCCAACAATCAAGATATCAGCAAATAAAGAGCACCCATACGCGCCTAACAGTAAGAAGTAAACCATATACTTACGCTGGGGGCTACGCTGGGGGCTGCTTTGGGGAGTAGCTGCCGGCTCCGGCAAGGTGATCTCAGGCATGTCCCCCGTTGGCGCAATGGGTTCATCCTCGATGACAATCACCGGGGCCTTGGCTCTCTTCGCCGCTCTTTGAGCCAATGTCCTGAAGAGGAATAAGTTCAGAGTGAAGCAAATCAGATACAAGACAAAGCAACAAAATTGAAGAACTACAAGTACAAGCAGAGAAATCTTACTCTTCTTCCTCCTTGTTGGAGCTGAGCGCGGAGAGATCGAAGTCCGGCTCGCCTCTGGCGCGACGAGGCGGAGGGGTAGGTTCCCTTGAACGCTTGGCGGGGGCAGTGGCGATGGTGCGAGAGGACCCCGCTACAGTTGCTGCAGCGGCGTCAGGCGCTCCCGCAGTAACGGTGCTTGCCGCAGTAGAGCGTGTCGTGCGGCGCGGCGGCTGTTGACCCGTCTGCCGTCCCGCTGCGTCCCCGGCCCTGCGGAGACACCTTCTTGGTGGAGCTTGTGGCTCCGCTCGCGGTGAGCTGGCTGGAGGTGGAGAAGAGGTGGAGCCGGTCTTCAACAAGTCGCTCGCGTCCTCGGCGGGCTCGCTCGACTCTGTTTCAGGCCAAGCAAGCTCTTCCTCGCCGACAAGCTCCTCCCGCTTGGCAAGGCTTGCCGCCTCAGCTGCCTCTGCCTCCTCCACGGTGAATCCAAATTGGCCTGCAGCAACGGCTGCTGCCGCCTCTTCCAGCCTGGTGGCGATGCGCCGCATCTCGTTGTTAGTGGTGTCGCGGGTGAGGCTCTTCTGCTTGTCGGGGCGGATCGCCACCTCTGCCAAGCTGTCGTAGAACTCTTGTACGACGTCGTCGGCAGGCTCTTGCCAAGTGGGGACAATCCCATGCGAATCGCAGAGCAGCATCATTGCGCGGATGCGGTCAAGCGAAGAGTTGTTGCAGAGTGGAACGACCCCCCTCGGCAACCTAAACGCTCCGGGATGCTCGGGATCATGCTTGAACAGCTTCAGGAGCATTGCATCCAGCTCCAAGACGGTGAAATTGAAATTGAGGCCCGGACGCAGCCTCATGATGTCCGCCGCGTTCTGGAACTCCCAGGCGGGTCTCCCCCTCTCCTGCAGGGGGGCGATGCGGCGGCGAAGGAAATCTGCGCCAACAGCACCTACGGTGAGCGCGGCAAGCCTGAGGCGCAGGATCCTGGTGACGGCAATCTTCAGCCTAGCATCCTCCGGAGCCAAGTTGCTCCAATCATTGCCGTGCACTACTGGGGCTTGGCGCTCGGTGGTGAACGGCTGCGGGTTTTCCTCGACGATCCAGCACCAGTCCGCTCTCCACTCGTCCCACTTGCTGCGGAGCTCGCCCTCCAAATAAGCATCCTTCTTGCCGAGTCTCGAGATCCAGGCGATTCCGCCAGACAAGGGCTCTCCTCTCTCGACTCGGGGTATGAAGAAGTGGCGGAAAAGGGCTACGTTTGGGTGGACTCCGACAAAGTTTTCGCAGAGATGTGCGAAAACTGCCATGGTCAGAACGGCATTGGGGGTGAAATCAAGGAGGTGGAGCCCATAGGTGTTCATGATGTCGCAAAAGAATTCAAAGAAAGGTGGGCAGAGCCCGCAGTAGAAGAACAACACGAAAAAGGGGTATCCGGTCGGAGCCAGTTTCGAGGCGGCGGCCGAGAGTACCTTCGTGCGCGGATGCGCTCGCGTCTGCGTCGACCAGAAGAGGTAGTAGTATTCCCTCAGCTCCTTCGCGGCGAGCTCCTTCCGCAGCGCTGCAAGCTGCTGCGCCTCGGCCGACTTCACGCCCTTCCCCTTGTCGGCTTTCGGAGCCATGGCGGAGGTGGCGGGAGAGGTCGACGGCGTTGGTGGTGCTAGTGGCGATGGGGGGCGGAGCGCTACTCTCTCTCAGAAGGGGGGAGCGGCGGAGATTTTGGAGTAGTAACCGGCGAGATGGGCGACTGCCCCTGTTTCCTCTGCTTATAAAGAGGGAGGGGCGAACGTTACACTTTCCCAAATAAAGAAACCACCCAGGATCTCTCCCACGATGCCGCATTCGACGCGTGCCGTTCGGGAGGGCGCGGTGGATACGGAGTGAGAAACGGCACACCCCAGGCCGCGCGTGCCCGTGCCCTGTTTTGGGCCTGGCCCAACAGCGCTCGGCACCGTGTGTGGCCCAGGCCCGGGGGCTCCTATCGGTGTACTAGAGTAGGGGTACCCTAGTATCCCAAACTTGTGCACGGGCAGTCGCAGCACCCCGCGGCAAGGCTTGCTGGGTGGCCGCCAAGGTCCTCCGTGGTTCCTCTGGAGCCGTTCAAGAACAAAGTATTCAAGACAAGACCTCGGCAAGAGGAGCTTGCCGGGAAGGCCAACCAAGGCGTTCAAGCTGAGAAGACAAGACCCCGGCAAGAGGATCTTGCCGGGAAGGCCAACCAAGGCATCTCAAGAAATCTTGCCACGACGCGCCACACATCCCGGCAAGGCTCGGTGAAGCGACAAGCTCCCGGGCCCGACAAGCGGCCACTCCGCGCCCGCGCTCCAGCACATCCACCAACGTGTCGCCCTGGGGCCTTTCCAGGCGCACGTGGCGAGTGGCTGTGCAGCCAGCGGTGCACGGTGGCAAGCGGCGCTGACAAGATAGCCATCGTGGCGAGCGGTGGTGCCCCTGACGGTCTCTGTTTGCACTGTTTGGGCGACACAAACGGGCATTTAATGCCTTTGTCCCCTGCCGTCAGAGTTAGGTGAGATACACTGTATCTACAGTATAGGTAGTTGTACCTACCGCATCTCTTTTTCTGTTTTTGCCCTCTGTCTGCGTTGCCACCTGTCGGTGACCCCTTGAGTATATAAAAGGAGGCCCATGCGCAACGTAGAGGGGGTTCGTCTGGTTCGAAGCTAGACACTCTCTCGCTCGGTCTAGTAGCTCACGACGCTCCCGAGCAAGAACTCAATATACACATACATGCAGCAGTAGGAGTATTATCTCTCCGGAGAGCTTCGAAGCTGGGTAAACTGCTCGTGTGCTTCGCCTCGATCTGCTCTTCGTGTGACCCCCCCCCCTGCCGAACTGAAAGGGGCTCGGTCCGCCGGTCCCATAGGTGTTCGTGGATCAGTTTCCCCGACACCAGGAGGGGGAGGCTCCGGAGGTGCCACAAGGCAACCTCCCGGACTTCGTGCCGGACTCCGCGCCGGAACCCGCAGTGGTTCCGGAGTCCGGCATGCGGCCCCTTCGTAAGAAGGGCAAGACCGTGACACCGGCAACCTCTGTTCAACCGGAGGTGCCGGACAACTTGTTGGAGGCGCTCAACGGTGCTTCCATCGAGGAAGAACACCGCACTATTATGAGTGCGGTGATTCAGAAGGTTCAGCTCGCCAAGAGCGGGCTGACCGAAGCCTACAGCAGCCTTCAAACAGGCTTTGAGGTAAGAAGTTTTAAAATATGTAATGTAATACCGCATAGACAGTAGCCCCTGATTCTCGGTTCGGTGTTCGAAAAGAAAAACCGAACTGAGGATCTAAGAAAAGATATATGCAGGAGTTCTAAAAATTATGTCAATATGGGATCGTAGGCTGCACTGCTGACCTCTGCCGCACTGACTTCGGAGGTTGGTGCTTTGAAGCAGGACCTCGAGCGGTCCGAGCACGAGCTCGGCCTTGCCAAGAAGCAGCTCGAGGACAAAGAAGGTGAGTAACACCGCATTAAATTTGTACCTTACAGAAAAGGATTTTGGTTGCAATAGGAATGACAAGGGTAACGTGGGTACTGCAGGGGCCACGAACGAGGCGGCGACCCTAAAGGAGGCCATGTCTGCGGCCGAACGTAATGCTGCCGCGGAACGGGCGGAGCGAGAGAAGCAGGAGGCGCGGGTGGCGGAGGTGCGGCAAGAGCTCCAGGCTCTCATGGAAAAGCATGAGAGTTTGGAGCGCGACTCGAAGACTCGAGAGTCTGAGCTTGCCTCAGCTCTTGAAAGTGCCAAAGCCGATAAGGCCGAGGCCCGTAAGGCCCTCCAGGAGATTGAGGCGGTGAAGAAAATAGCGGCGGGTATGGCATTTTTCATGCAAAGCAAGCATGTGAATGTAAATTACCTGTTACTTACCCGAATTTGGAGCTCTCCAGGGGCGTTTGCAGATCTGCCTCGTAGTGTATCCGATGCCGCCACATTCTACCGGGCCGAGGAGGGGAGTTCGACGGAGAAGGTCTTCTGGTCTCAGTATGCTGAGGCCGGACATCCGGTGCCTCCTAGTGACCAGCTGAAGCAGTTGGTCGAGCTCCACAAGGTAGCCGAGCAGCCCATGAAGGGCCTCGTAGTCCGGCTGTGGCCTGGAGAGGCCATGCCTGGGAGCTACTTCGGCCTCGTGCGGCGGCTGGTGGATGTGTGCCCTTGGGTGGAGGTCATCAAGCGCTCCACCTGCATTGAAGGTGCTCGCCGGGCCCTTGCCCGCGCAAAGGTGCACTGGGGCAGGCTGGATGCTGAGAGGCTTCTGACAGACGCGCCGCCGGCGGGCAAGGAGTATCGTATGCCCGAAATGTACTATAAGAGTGTCCTGAAGGGTGCCCGCAAGATTGCGGATGAGTGCCCTAGAGATGTAATTTTTGAGTAAACTCGCGATGTGTTATCCTGTGCGCTGAAAACTTTGTTCATATGCGCTAAGCAACGCTTATTTGATTTAAATTATTACCTTCTGTGCGGCCGTTTATCAAATCTGAGAGATGGCAAGTCGTCGGCTTCAGCCCCCATGCCACAAGTGCTGGGGTGTTCGGGATAAACTTGAGCGCTCTTGTTCCCATTTTTGGGTCCATCTAGGGAGGCGCTCAACCCAACGAACAAGGCAACCGGACTTATAATGCTTGAACACTCTCACTTAGACATAGAATTCTATAATTTTAAATTTCGGCGAAGCCCCTAGTGTTCGGAAGACCGAGTTCGGGGCGCTATCCACGCCTGGGCCGGACACAGCCGGTTCCTCGCTCTAAGTGGCATAAGTCTTTAGGGACTCGAAAGGACCTCTCGAACAGCGACCAGCTCTCGCCTTATCATGACAGTCAGTTTTAGCTTTCTCCACTGAGGCGCTCGCCCAGCTCAACCGGGGCGCAATCGCAGTGGTTCTCCTAGTGCTACCTTACCCGATAGAACGGAACGTAAGGTACCAAAACATGGGAGCCGGGCAAACCCAACTATTGACCCAAGACATGATTCGGAGCCGATGCATATAGTGCTATAAGTTCGGGGTGCCGCACTTGTGAAAGTGTTCGGACTTCTCACACCATAATGCGGGGAACATAGGCCCCTGGTGTATTCAGCCGTACCAAATTGTACGGATGCAAGATGTCATAAATGAACATATATATAAAGAAAAGGAATGCAATTATAAGCGAAAAGTGATGCATTGTTTATTCAAGGAATTCTGCTATGAATGCAGAACGATACAAATAGTGCGGTAAGCAAGGGTTTGGACTATTAGACATGTCCCCTCCAGGGGTAGGTTGCAAAATGGTGTAATAAACAGATTTAATGCTCATAATGGAGACCACCTGAGTGTTCGTCGTAGCCATTGTTCCTCCCTGGCTGTTGCATCGTGAGTTCGGCAGATCTACTGCCGGACAGGGCCTCTGGTAAACGGAGTCATGTGGATAAAATAAAAAAGGAAAAGAAAAAGAGCGACACACTTGGGAGCCCCTGGTGTGGTTGAGCCGCACTCTGGGCCTGTTGTGGTCGTGCCCCTCCCCCTATGCCCAAGGTATCTCCAGAGCATAATGATGTACGCGGAGAGCTTGTCTTGCGATCATGCAAGGGCTGGGGTTGGGGCTGCATTGCTACGCGTGCTCGGAACGTGCCAGGTGGTCTTGATGTATGTTGCTCCGGGCGCGTTTAATCATGTCCGGTCTTTTAACGGCCGGACTCGAAAACTGTACTTCTGCCGCGAGAGCCGCTGTGTGTTCCTCCGTTCAGAGGGAACTTTCAGTGTTTCCGTTGACCGTGATGACTCCACGAGGGCCTGGCATCTTGAGCTTGAGTTATGCATAATGTGGCACCGCGTTGAACTTTGCGAATGCGGTTCATCCGAGCAGGGCGTGATAGCCACTGCAGAACGGGACTATGTCGAAGATTAACTCCTCGCTTCGGAAATTATCCGGGGATCCGAAGACCACTTCCAGTGTGACCGAGCCTGTACAATTGGCCTCGACACCTGGTATGACGCCTTTGAAGGTCGTCTTTGTAGGTTTAATCCTTGAGGGGTCTATGCCCATCTTGCACACTGTATCCTGATAAAGCAGGTTCAGGCTGATGCCGCCGTCCATCAGGACTCTAGTGAGGTGAAATCCATCGATGATTGGGTCTAAGACTAATGCAGCGAATCCGCCATGGCGGATACTGGTGGGGTGGTCCCTTCGATCGAAAGTGATCGGGCAAGAGGACCCTGGATTGAACTTCGGGGCGACTGGCTCCATCGCATATACGTCCCGAAGTGCACGCTTCCGCTCCCTCTTGGGTATGTGGGTTGCGTATATCATATTTACCGTCCGCACTTGTGGGGGGAAGCCCTTCTGTCCTCTACTATTCGGCGACCGGGTCTCCTCCTCGTTGTCGCTATGCAGCCCCTTGTCATTGTTTTCGGCAATTAACTTGCCTGCCTGCTTGAATACCCAACAATCCTTGTTGGTGTGGTTAGCTGGCTTTTCGGGTGTGCCATGTATCTGGCAAGAGCGGTCGAGTATTCGATCCAAATTGGACGGACCCGGACTGGTTCTTTTGAATGGCTTCTTCCGCTGACCGGGTTTAGAGCCTCTGAATCCGGCGTTGACTGCCGTATCCTCAGTGTTATCGCCGTTGACACGGCGTTTGTTTTTGTTGCGATGCGACCTGCCATTGCGGTCCTTGCTGTCCGGACTGCCAGAATTTTTGCTGAGGTTGTTACTGCGAGCTAGCCAGTTGTCCTCTCCCGCACAGAAGCGGGTCATGAGTGATGTGAGGGCTGCCATGGATTTCGACTTTTCCTATCCTAGGTGCTGGGCCAGCCACTCGTCGCGGATGTTGTGTTTGAAGGTTGCGAGGGCCTCTGCATCCGGACAGTCGACGATTTGATTTTTCTTTGTTAAGAACCGTGTCAAGAACTGTCTGGCCGATTCGTCTGGCTGCTGGATTATGTGGCTTAGGTCATCGGCGTCTGGTGGTCGCACATATGTGCCCTGGAAGTTATCAAGAAATGCGGCTTCCAGGTCCTCCCAACACCAAATTGACTCTGCTGGCAAGCTGTTAAGCCAATGCCGAGCTGGTCCTTTAAGCTTGAGTGGGAGATACTTGATGGCGTGGAGATCATCACCGCAGGCCATATGGATATGAAGGAGATAATCTTCGATCCAAACCGCGCCGTCTGTTGTGCCATCGTAGGATTCAATGTTCACGGGTTAAAACCCTTCAGGGATTTGATGATCCATTACTTTGTTTGTGAAGCATAGTGGGTGTGCGGCGCCTCTATATTGGGCAATATCACGACGTAGCTCAAGAGAGCTTTGTCTGCTGTGTTCGGCCCAGCCGGAGTTGCTGTATCCGGCGCGACGGTAGTCGTCGTGGGTCGTGGGGCGCCCGCGTGATCCGTAGATAGATCTTGATTGTCTTGCCTTATCCTCCAATATATCCCTCGAGTCCGGTGCATTCCCCCGTGGCTTCGTGCTTTTCGAGCGATGCCGGGGTACGGTCCTAATGGAGGGCCTGGATGCCTCTCTGTCGCGGCCACGAGGTGGTCGGTCTGCCGTATTGTGCGCCGGTGATGAAGGCTTGTATGCTTCCTCCTCTAGTCGGGGGAGCAACTTGCGTTTTGGGTAACTTTTGGAGGGGCGTTCGAGTTCATACTCTTCGGCCGCGAGGACCTCGGTCCATCTGTCGGCCAGCAGGTCTTGATCAGCTTGAAGTTGTTGTTGCTTTTTCTTTAGGCTGTTCGCCATGGCCATTAGCCTGCGTTTAAAATGCTCTTGTTCGACGGGATCCTCGGGCACAACGAATTCGTCGTCACTGAGGCTTGCTTCGTCTCCGGAGGGAGGCATGTAATTTTCATCCTCCTCGTCTGCCGCTCTCTCCTGAGGGCTGGCTACTCCGTCCTCCTGTGCTGAATCGTGCTGGAGGGGGTTGTCTTTGGCACTCTCTAGGGTGTTATTATCTCCGGTGCCAGAATCTCCATTCTTGCTGTGGCGGGATTTAGAGCGGCGCCGCTGATGTCGGCGCTTGGGCTGTTTCTTAGAGGAATCGGCCTCTGCTGCTTCTTCGCCATCCCCATCCTTTGGGGTGTCCACCATGTATATGTCGTATAACGAGGTGGTCTTCTAGTGCCCTCTAGGCGCTGGTTCTTGATCGTCTCCGGCATCGTCGTCCATACCGTCGATGTCTTCGAAGTCATAGTCTAGCATGCCGGTTAGATCGTCGACAGTGGATACAAAGTGGGTGGTGGGTGGGTTTCGAATTTCTTCGTCGTCCGCATCCCAACCATCCTGACCGCAGTCCGGCCAGGGCTCTCCTGATAACGAGAGATACTTTAGCGAATTTAGAATGTCGCCAAAGGGTGAGTGCTGAAAGATGTCTGTAGCGGTGAACTCCATGATCGGCGCCCAATCGGATTCGATTGGCAGGGGCGCCGGAGTGGATCTACCACGAGATCAAGGAGGCTAAACCCTAGAAGCTAGCCTATAGTATGATTGTTGTAATGGTTGTTCGTCCTATAGACTAAAACCCTACGGTTTATATAGACACCGGAGAGGGCTAGGGTTACACAGAGTCGGTTACAATGGTAGGAGATCTACATATCCGTATCGCCAAGCTTGCCTTCCACGCCAAGGAAAGTCCCATCCGGACACGGGACAAAGTCTTCAATCTTGTATCTTCATAGTCTTGGAGTCCGGCCGATGATGATAGTCCAGCTATCCGGACACCCCCTAGTCCAAGACTCCCTCACTTGTATTGCTTCCAATTTGGTTAAATTGCATCTGCTTACGTTACACATTATACCATTGATAATGATATGCCTGCCTGTTTTTGATACATACTACATATGTCTATTAACCATGATCGTACATCAAACTAATGCTCTTTTGTATCCCTCGTTAATCACTTATGATCAGACAGTCACCCGAGTGGGTTACTGTGAGACGCCCTACTTGTTTAAAGAGTGCAGTGTCATCCTCCCCACATGATTCTCAAGAAACAGCAAGGCTAAATGAAGGTAGTCAACATAGCTCTCTAGTTGATCACCGCAATTCCCCCACACCACCATCGCAGGTGGTTGCTCTTACTTGGCAGTGTGATATGTGGTTGCATGTTGCATATGGTGTCTACCTTGTAATGCTTCTAATTAGGGTAAATTGCATCTGCTTAGTTAACACATTATACCTGTGAATATGACATGCCTTCCTGATTTTGGTACATACTACGTCTTTCTATTAACCATGTTCTTACATCAAACTACTTTTCTTGTGTATCCCTCATCAATGCTCCTAATTTGTTAAATTGCATCTCCTTAGCTTACACATTATACATGTGAATATGACACGCCTTCCTGTTTTTGGTACATACTAAATCTGCCTATCACCCCATGTTCTTACATCAAACTACTGTTCTTGTGTATCCTGCATCTATCGCTTATGATGAGACAGTCGCACATGTGGGTTAATATGAGATGCAATACTCTTATGAAGAATGCAATTTCATCCTCTCCACATGATTCTCAAGAAACAGAAAGCCTAAATGAAGATATTGAACGTAGCTCTGTACTTGAAGACCGCACTTCCCCTACACCACCATCACAGGTGCTTGCTCTAACTTCCCAGTGTGACATGTGGTTGCATGTTGCATACGGTGTCTAGCTTGCAATGCTTCTAATTAGGGTAAATTGCATCTGCTTAGTTTACACACTATACCTGTGAATATGACATGCCTTCCTATTTTTGGTACACACTACATCTATGTGTTAACCTTGTTCTTACATGAAACTACCTCTCTTTTGTATCTTGCATCAATCACTTACGATGAGTCACCTTTATTCGTTGCATATTGCATATTATTTCTAGCATGTTGCCATGTATTGCTTCTAATTTGGTCAAATACATTTGTTAGGGCACCCTTTTAATTTCTAGCCTGTTGCCATGTATTGCTTCTAATTTGGTCAAATACATCATCAACTCGGCATTAGGGAAAAGATGGCTCCCCTCTCCTTTCCTCTCTCCCCTCTCCTCCCACCTTCCACCACCTACCGTGGCGATCTCTAGCTCTCCCTCCGATGGAAGGGCTCCTACACTGGGATTTTGCACCGGGCTTGGCCCTGGCAGATCAGGTGAGACGCAGGTTTGGATCCACGGTTCACTTTTCCCCCTCTCGGGACGCGAAGGAATTCTTTCTGGTAGTCTCGTTCTCCTCAGCCTCCTTCCGCCTTTCGGTGGATTCAGTTGGTATTGCTATTCAGTGTTGCATTGGTGGTATTAGTTCTGGTTTCAAGGTGGTCCAATTGACCTCTCGGTCCTTTCGGTTCTCTGTGGCCAATAATAAAGTGGGACACTTCATCTATGGTCTCAAGGATCGAATTTGGCCTGACTTTGTATGCCATTTTCATCTTTTCAATGGGAGATTCTCTCGGTTCTCTATTGATCATCATTGGCACGCTGATGAAGAGCTTTCTGATCTATCCTCTAGGAGGACAATGGCGATCAAATCAAATTTGGGTTTCCTGCACAAACATGATACTTTGGACAACTCATCTGATCATGAGCTCAGCAAGTTTCATATTACTCCTATTAATCACATGCATTTCTCCAATGCGAATTCTGATGAGGCCTCTACTTCTTCGATGCTTTTGAATAACACTCGGATGAACAACAGGATGATGGCCCCACAGAAAGTTCGAATTTCACTCCATAATTTGGGCGCTCATTCAGGTGCGACCGACACGGCAAATCAGCAATTACTTCCAGCCATTACTACGGCCCACTCATTGCCAGAATATTATTTACACCAGAAGAAATTACAGGAATCGCAATTGGCTAACTACCTCATTTTGGGAGGCTTTAAATGCTTGGTTGACATTCCATATCCTTCCCCTCTGCAGTGTTTTTTAAGCTCGGCCTTCAAATATGCTCCTACACATTCTTAATGGCCTCCGGTCCTCACGAATAAACACAAGGCGGATTTGGCCCAAGCCCAATATACTTGGGAGGAGATTACCATGCTTGCCTCAAACTGGGCCGTGCTATGCGCTAAATGCCTTCAATGGGGACACCAAAAAATTTCTTGCCCAGCGAGACTCATTTGCATTCAATGCTCGGCTCCTGGCCATAAGGCTTTTGTTTGCCCACAAAAAATGGCAAGTACAATCGAATCAATTGCCCCTGTTCTTTCCCCAAGCCCTAATGGATCTATTGCACCTACCATTTCTATGCACAAATCTTTCCATCCCAGGAAAAAACACCCGACCATCCGATGTGAGAGTTGTGGTCACTATGGACACATGTCATCATCGTGCCTAGCGCTCCGCAGAGCACAAAGATGGCAATGGATTCCCAAACGACGCACAGTTTCCATTCCTACCCCTCACGGTCCGCCTTCCGTGTCGGCTTCACCACCTCCTGAGCCTATCGCTGTCACTCCACCGCCCTCCTCCACCGTCGCCCTCCAAGCTGCAACAATGGCGAACTACCCATTGAACCTCGTCCCCTTCCTGCCTTTGGGATGGGCGGTTGAGCCTGGACCTGCTAACCGGGTGGTTCGCAGTGGCATGGTGGTCTCACCCATCGCGCCGCTCAATCACGACTTCCTCGCCATTGCGGAAGCCAGCCACTTCGTTCATCTGCATCGTCGTCAGGCCATCCGAGATGCAGTTGAAGGTATGCTGCATGAATCACAGCTGTTCACCACAGAGGCAAGCGATCATCCTTTTGGCATTGGCATCTTTGGATTTGTTGATTCCTTTGCGAGAGATACGGCTATAGCGACTCCTTTAGAGCTTGAAGATGAAGATCTCCTCATAACTTTCGTCCCACACAATGCTGCTTTGAATAGGCGTACGACCACTTTTGGCCCGCAAGTTTGGTTGTTGTACTTTGGATTTCCATATGATCTCATGGTATAACCCAAGACCAGACCGCATGTACGTGATGGTTCATGTCCAGCTAATTCACATGAGGTTGATACCCAAGAGCTTTGTGGTTCGTCAACTTGGAGGGGCCTGCGATTGTTGGACTGTTCAAGTCACCATTCTTCCTAGTGGTGACTAGAATGCGCATTTACCTGAAGTCCCACCTGCTGGCGAAGAACCACCGCCCCCATTGGCGACCCGCATCCCCAGTTTGGCCCGGAGATGACTGCAGAGCAGCTCTACTAGCAGCAAGTGCACAACTGGTTTGCGCAGAACGGGGCTCCACCAGCAATGGGACAGCCAAGCAACCTTTAGAGCGATTCTGATACTGAGGAGGTCGAGATTGACGCTGGTTGGGGTGAGTGGCCGGCTCCTCCTGCCCCGCAGCCTCAGTTACCACCTTACCTCATGAATTTTCAGGCATGGCAGGCGGTGCAGGGCCTGACTATGCAAGATGGTCTCGTTCCTGAGAACAACATTTCTGACAACGCTGCCCAAGCCTGGAACGACTCCATCACAATTTCTGACGACTCCAGCACAAACCAGGAGGAACTGGCAATGGTTGTTTTTGAAAATAATGAGGAACTTGCTCCTTTCAATGTCATAGACACAGTACATGACCACAATGCTAAAACTATCACCCTGTCTATTCAAGTGCATAACAGTGGGATTCAGTTCAGTTTGTCTGCACAAGGTAATGAAGTGATGAATTTTCTGCTAGCCAATCCTGCCCCCCGCTTGCAGCTCAATGCTTTCCTCTCTGCTGCCATCCGCCCAATCCTAGCATCCTTTGGTCCTTGGAGTACTGGCTATGGCTATCGGAATCGGTCAGAGCAGCTTAAAGTCCAAATTTCGATTACACCATAGGGCCTTGGCATTTTGCAACTCCCCAGCACCAACTCTGCACCCCACTCTTCAGGACAATCCACTGTTGTCATTCAGGAGCTCACTGAGCCCCAGGCTGTCCAAACTGATGTTATTCAAAACACTGATAGGGCCATTACTGCAGATCAGAGTCATGAGATTCACACTTCTGAAGTTCAGTCTACTGTGGTTCTGAATACTGACGTCCAGAGCCATGAGGTTCAACACATTGTTGTTGTTTCAGATGATCTCCCCGCTAGGCACGATGGTGCACTGATTGGTGGTTCCTCTACACCTTCTGATGGGGTTGCCCTCCCCATCCTAGCGACTCAATCCATGTCTAAGGGACGAATTCACACCTCTCCGACCAAGCATTCTGTGACCGCTAGCATCACTCCACCTTCATTACTGAACATCCTTGAACCGGCTAACATTGAGGTGACTAGCTCTGAGGACTCTGGATTATCTCTGCAAGCTCCATCTAATAGCAATTCTTCAGACTCCACGTCTCTGCTTGCTGACCAGATGCGCAAAGATAGAAAGAAGAAACCCATTGCTATTGATGAATCCACTCTGTGTCACAGTACCCACTCCAATAAGTATGATGGCTTCAAAGCCCCGTCAATGGCAGATGGAAGATCCACTAGAAGCAAGGTTAAAGCTTGACAAGTGCCCGAAGCCCCCAACCACAGCTCCACCACCTCTATTGCACCAAGCTCTGCGCCTCCACCCACACCAGTTCCAGTGCTTCAGATGATCGGCACAGTCAGATGCGGCATTCCTGCGGCTGAACTCTCCGAAGACATCCTTATGGCTGATCAGGAGAGGTCGACCTCGTCCTCCTCTTAAGCCACAGCTTCATGCCCCCCAAGCAGCAGTGGAATGTTCTGGTCTGGAACATTCGAGGAATAAACTCTGACGACAAGCTACTAGCTATTAGAAATGCTATCGAGACCTGTGGTTGTGATGTAATCTGCCTGAAAGAGACCAAGCACATGCATTTTGATTTGGCTTTCCTTAAAAACTTTTGTCCTAAACGATTCGATCAATTTGCTTATGTTCCTTCCCGTGGAGCTTCTGGGGGAATTATTACTATTTGGAATGGCTCCGCTTTTACTGGATCAGCCTGTTACTCTGAAACTCATGCTCTTGGGGTTACTCTGACCTCCAAAGTTTCTGGCAATGTTTGGTCGTAATATAAGATCTATGGGCCTTGCCAAGGCAATGATCGTGTTCTTTTCACTGATTGGCTGTATGATCTGGATATACCAGACTCTGAAGATTGGTTGCTAGTGGGAGACTATAACTTTATATGATCACCTGCATATAGAAATAAGGCGGGGGGTGATCCAAATGACATTTTAATGTTCAATGACATTATCCGGACGCAAGCCCTAATTGAAATACCTCTCAAAGGCCGCTCATACACCTGGAGTAACATGCAGGAAGACCCGCTACTCGAACAACTAGACTGGTTTTTCTCATCCTGCCATTGGACTCAATCTTTCCCAAATACATTAGTTACCACCCTGGGGAAACCAATATCTGACCACACACCATGTGTGGTACATATTGAAACAACCGTCCCCAAAAGCAAGATTTTTAGATTTGAAAACTACTGAACTAAACACTCAAACTTCCTAGAAGTCGTGGCAACATCTTGGAACAAACAATGCCATGCCAAAAATGTTGCGGCCACCATCTGCAAAAAAATGAAGAACCTTCGATATGATTTGAAATCCTAGAGCAAAAACATTTCCAAGCTTTCTATTCTCATCCAGAACTGCAACCAGGCCCTCCTTGAGCTCGATGGGCTTGAAGATCAGCGATCTCTGTCCCTACCTGAAGCTAATTTCAGACACATTATTAAAACCCACCTTCTGAAGCTCTTACATTTTCAAAACCAGTACTGGAAGAAGAGGTGCACGATCAGGTATATCAAGTTTGGCACTGAAAACACAAAGTTATTTCATGCACTTGCCACAGAACGGTACAGGAAGAACTCCATAGCCACACTAAAAACACCTGATGGAGAAACAGTCAGTGACCACACGTCCAAAGAAGCGCTTCTGTTTAAAACTTATAAGCAAAGATTGGGTGAATCGTCCCTACCTGAAATGAAATTTGACCTACCCAACATCATCAAGAAAATTGATGGACTCGAGACCTTATCAACACCGTTTATACACAAAGAAATCGATGAGGTCGTCAGAACCATGCCCAATGATAGAGCTCCTGGACCTGACGGCTTCAATGGGCAGTTCTTGAAATCTTGCTGGCATATCATCAAAAATGGCTTCTATAAACTTTGTGAGGAATTATATAGTGGCAACCTAGACCTCGCCAGCATTAACTCAGGTTTCATCACCCTCATCCCTAAGATCAACTCCCCTAAGACTGCTAATGACTTCAGACCGATCACGCTCCTTAACTGCTGTCTAAAGATCATAACAAAGATCTTGGCAAATAGGCTGCAGAAAATTGTGCTCAAAATCATGCACAGAAACCAATACGATTTTCTTCGCACCCGCACCATACAGGATTGTCTCGCTTGGGCCTTCAAGTACATATATCAGTGCAAGCAATCCGGCGCTCCAATCATTCTGCTCAAGCTCGATTTCGCAAAAGCGTTCGACACCATAGAACACCCTGCCATGCTTGCTATCATGAAGAAAATGGGATTCGATGATAGGTGGCTCAACTGGATCAAGAACATTTTCGAGTCAGGTACTTCTTTGGTGCTTCTGAATGGTGTCCCGGGCCGACAATTTCACTGCAGATGAGGCGTTAATCAGGGAGACCCACTTTCTCCTCTAATTTTCCTCCTTGCTGCCGACCTCCTACAAGCTGCAATAAATGATGCATACAGACAGCACAAGATCCAGCTACCAATCCCTTGCAATCAACCAACTGATTATCCTGTGGTTCAATATGCCGACGACACCATTTTGATGATGCCTGCATGTCCAGAACAAGTCAAAATCATGAAGCAACTACTATTGGATTATGCTGATTCCATCGGCCTCAAGATAAACTTCCAAAAATCATTGCTCATACCACTCAATGTACAAGAGGACATGGTCAAACAACTAGCTCAACTCTGGGGATGTACTACGGGTAAAATTCCCTTCACCTACCTTGGTTTGCCAATGGGCAACACCAAGCCGACCATGGTGGATTTGATGCCACTGGTGGAAAGATCTGAAAGAAGGCTATCTTCTTCCCTATGTATGCTGGATCATGGTTCTAAACTGACTCTCCTAAATTCACTCATGATGTCCATGCTATTATACACGATGTGTACGTTAAGGTTCCCTCCCAAGTTGATTGAACACCTTGACAAAATCCGAAGGCGCTGCTTGTGGCGCAAGAAAACTGATCAGGGGGAAAAAGCAACCTCGCTTGCTGCATGGCACCTAGTCTGCTGCCCCAAGAATCGTGGAGGCCTAGGGATTCTCGATATCAAAACCCAAAACACAGCTCTCCTTCTCAAGTTTCTGCATAGCTTCTACAACAAGCATGACATCCCTTGGGTCCATCTGATCTGGAATACATACTACAACAACAAGGTGCCCCATGCCACGGATGCTTGTGGCTCTTTCTCGCGGAAAGATGTCATGAACTTGAGTGACATTTATCGTGGGATCACTACGGTACAAATGGGCACAGGCGACACTGCGCTGTTCTGGAAAGACCTCTCGAGTGATCATTTGAACGAAGAAGCTTTCCCCCGGGCTTTGTCATTCACCAAACTTGAGGATGCTTCGGTTGCTGACTTCTTGGCGATAACCAATATCCACGCTGGCTTTCACCTTCCCCTGACACCGCTGGCTCGACAAGAACTCCAACAACTACAAGCCCAAACTGCAGACACAACACCTGACGGTAACAAACCGGACCAGTGGACTTATTCCTGGGGAGCCAAATTCACCTCGGCCAGATACTATAAATTTTTCTTTAGGAGTCTTTCGGCTGATCCAGCCTTTGCTTGGATTTGGGACTCTAAATGCATGACCAAGATCAAAGTGTTTGCGTGGCTACTCCTAGCAGATAGAGTCAACACGAGAAACATGTTGAAAAGGAGGTACTACAACGTCGGAAACAACGTAAACTGTGCTATTTGTAGCTGCAATGAGGAAGAGACCGTTGAGCACCTTTTCTTCAACTGCCCCTTTAGCCAAAGATGCTGGACTGCGCTTGGTATTTCTTGGCCAAACAATGGAAACAGGTTGCAGCTTATCCGAGGTGGGAGACTTCATTGGCTTTCGCCATTGTTCATGGAAATCTTCATGTTATCTGCTTGGAGCATCTGGAAAGAACGCAATGGAATTATCTTTCGAGGCATCCCCCCACCTTTAACTCTTGGAGGGCTAGACTACAAAATGACATGGATTTATTACGCCATAGGGTCAGGTCCCCCTAGTAGAGTTTATCTCTGCCTTCCTTGTAACAAACTTGTAACCCCCTCCACCATACTCTCCCCTCTTGGGGTGCTGACACACCCCCATACTTGTACTGACCCACCTTGTAATCATGTAAGCTAACACTCTGACAAAAGTGATATAATATATGTGTCAGTAGGATCCTTTCCTACTGTCTTTAACCCCTCAAAAAAAGATATTGGTTTCATCTTTCATATGGTTTCTAGCTTGCATTGATTCTAACAAGTTCAAGCACCTTGTGCTTAGTTTACACTTTATACATCATACATGTCAATATGTCATGCCGTCCTGTTTTTCATACATATTCCATCCTCCTATCATGCGGCTGCCTTACATGAAAGTAGTGTTCGTCAGTATCATGCACCAATGAGTTCTGAAGAGCAAATTTTATTCCTTTTTCGTGTGGGTTTGACTTGACAAGGCAAAATCAAGAAAGGGGAGGAAAAGAGTAAGGAAGGCAATGATGGTGGTCCTTTGTAGCAACGTAAACGGAGCATCTGTACCGATTCTCCTTGTACTGATAGTGCATTACAAGGTCCAAGTCTCCGCTCCCCTACTCCACCATCCAAGGTGCTTGCTCTAACTTGGCAGTGTGATATCTGGTTGCATGTTGCATATGGTGTCTGGCTCGTATTGCTCCTAATTAGTGTAAACTTCATCTTCTTAGCTTACACATGATACATGTGAATATGGCACGCTTTCTTGTTTTTGGTACATACTATATCTGTCTACCACACCATGTTCGTACATGAAACTACTCTTCTTATGTATCCTGCATCAGTCACATATGATGGGACACCTTTAAGTTGGCAGTGTGATATTGGTTTGCGTCTTGAATATGATTTCTAGCATGTATTGCTTCTAGTTTTACGAACGCCACCTATGACGAGACAGTTTTAACTTGGCAGAGTGATACTGGTCGCATCTTTCATATGGTGTCTAGCTTGCAGTGCTTATAATTTGTTGAAATGCCTTCTACTTACTTACCACATCATAGGTGTGAATATGTCACACCATCCTGTTTTTCATACATATTCCATCCTCGCATCATGTGTTTGCCTTTCATCAGAGTAGTGTTCGTCAGTATCATGCATGAATGAGTTCTGAAGAGCGAATTATATTCCTTTTTCTTGTCGGTATGACCTCACAATGCAAAATCAATAAAGCTGAAGGAAATTGGCAACGCATTGGATGATGGTGGTCCTTCTGAGCAACTGAAACGGAGGTTCTCTATAGATGCTACTCCGCCATCCTCCCAACAAGATTCGCAAGACAACGCAAGGCTAGACAGTCAACGTAGTTGTGTAGATGATGAGCACATCTCCCCTACTCCACCATCACAGGTGCTTGCTCTAACTTGGCACCATTATATGTGGTTGCATGTTGCGTATGATGTCTAGCTTGTATTGCTTCTAACTTTGTTGAATTGCATCTGCTTACACATAATGCCTGTGAATATGACATGTGTTCCTGTTTCTACGTCAGACTAGTATTCTTGCATATCCCGCATCAGTCACTTATGATAAGGCACCTTTAAGTCACCACTGTGATATTGGTTGTGTCTTGCATATGATTTCTAGCATGTACTGCTTCTAATTCGTTGAAACGCCATACAGTTTGAACTTGGCAGAGTGATACTGGTTGCATCTTTCATATGGTGTCTAGCTTGCAGTGCTTATAATTTGTTGAAATGCCTTCTTCTTACTTACCACATCATAGGTGTGAATATCTCACACCATCCTGTTTTTCATACATATTCCATCCTCGCATCATGTGTTTGCCTTTCATTCGAGTAGTGTTCGTCAGTATCATGCATGAATGAGTTCTGAAGAGCGAATTTTATTCCTTTTTCTTATCGGTTTGACTTCACAATGCAAAATCATTACAGCTGAAGGAAATTAGTCCGGCAGTGGATGATGGTGGTCCTTCGGAGCAACTCAAACAGGGGGTCAGATTCTACTCCGCCATCCTCCCAACAAGATTCGCGAGACAACACAAGGCTGGAAAGTCAACGTAGCTGTATAGATGATGAGCACATCTCCCCCACTCCACCATCACAGGTGCTTGCTCTAACTTGGCACTATTATATGTGGTTGCATGTTGCGTATGATGTCTAGCTTGTATTGCTTCTAACTTGAATTGCATCTGCTTACTTTACACATAATTCCTGTGAATATGACACATGTTCCTGTTTCTAGAACATACGTGTACATCATGAGCACATCTCCCCTACTCCACCATCACAGGTGCTTGCTCTTACTCGGAACTGTTATATGTGGTTGTGTTTTCTGTATGATCTCTAGTTTGTATTGCTTCTTATTATATTGAATTGCATCTGTGTAGCTTACAACTTATACCTGCAATGATCACTTACCCATAAGACACATTTAACTTGGGACTGTGATGTAGGTTGCATCTTGCATTGTCTTCTAGCTTGTACTGCTTCTAATTTCTTGAAATGGCACTTACGACGAGACACTTTTTACCTGATAGAGTGATATTGGTTGCATGTTCATATGGTGCCTAGCTTTCATTTCTTCTAATTTTGTTGAAATGCTTTCCGCTTACTGTTTTTTCGTACATATTCCATCCTCCTATCGTACATGTGAATATGAAACGATGTCTTTTTCTTATATAATCCATCCTCCTATCCTGCGCTTCCCTTACATCAAAGTAGTGTTCGTCTATATCATGCATCAACCAGTTATGCAGAGCTAATTTTATTCATATTCTTGTGGTTTTGACTTCATAAGGCAATATCAGAAAATAGGAAGGAAAAGAGTAAGTTAGGGGATGTTGGTGGTCCTCCGCACCGACGCAAACAGAGACTCTCTAGATTTGCCACTTCTACTGCTAATGAAGTTGAAGTCCCATGTATACATGATGAGTTCATCTCCCGTACTCCACCATCGCAGGTGCTTGCTCTAAGTTGACAGTGTGATAATTGGTTTCATGTTGCATATGTTGTCTAGCATGTATTTCTTCTATTTTGATTAAATTGCACCTATTGAGTTTATACGTTATACATGTGCATATGACATGACTTTTTGTGTATACAATACACTGCATCTATCTATCATACCATGTTCTTACATCAAAGTACCGATGTTGTGTATCCCGCATCAGTCACTCATGATTGGACGCTTTTAACATGGCAGTTTGATAGTGGTTGCATCTTGCATTGATTTCTACGTTGTACTGCTTCTAATTTTTCAAAATTGCCACTTATGACAAGACACTTTCAACTTGGCAGATTAATATTGGTTGCATCTTTCATATGGTGTCTAGCTTGCATTACTTCTATTTTCTTGAAAATCCTTCTGCTTAGTTTGCACATCGTTGCTATGAATATGTCATGCCGTCCTGTTTTTCTTACATATTCCATCCTCATACGGTTGTCTTACATCAAAGTATTGCTTGTCTGTATCATGCATCAATGAGTTCTGAAGAGTGATTTTATTCTTTTGTGTTGTGGGTACAACTTGACATGGCAAAGTCAAAAAAGAGCAAGGAAAATAATATAGTAGGGAGTGCTGTTACTCGTTGGGTGAAACGGAAAAGGATCTGCCGTCGAGATTCTGCTGGTACTTATAGTGCAGTAGAAGGTCCAAGTCCACCGGCTAAATCTACAAATACAGTATCACCTGCTCCACCAGCTGCAGCATCCGCTTCAACCGTACCAGCATCTCAACTAGTTACTCATTCGTTTGCTCCGGAACTGGCCAGTTCCCGAGCTACCTTCACACCTAACACTATTTCTGAAGCACTGCTGACACAACAAGACTTGGCAAGATCAGATGAACATCATGAGCATCAACACCAAGATGGTACCTAACCGAGTCAAGTTGCAGTTGCATGCTCCTTTATATGTACTCTCACATTTTGATGTACACTAACACTTTCCATATTCGTTGTTGAACTAGCACCACGGCGCAAGCGGAAACAGACATCAAGGATAATGCTTGACATATTAACAAAATCTAAAGGAGGAAGAATGGAGATCCATTTTGAGGCAGGTTTAAAAAGGCCACGTGATGCTACAGAGTCAGCCAAGTTAGTATCAGAGGCAGTCGTTGCCGTTAGGTGTCATGCACGTATCCTCCCAACATGGATCCAGTACAGGAATGAGAAAGACAATACCCAGTTTAACACCTTCCTTGACCATTTATCCGTAAGTAATGTTATTCATTGCAATTAGTAATATTGTCTTGGTATGTCCCATACTTTCTAGCTTCCTGCTAATAGAACTCACATTCTTTTTTCAACAGATGAGGTTCAAGTTGGATCCGAAAGATGATGCAACTAAACAAGCATGCACTCATGTTTTTCAGTCTGCTCTGCGACAGTATCGGTACCACCTTAGAAAATCTCACTTTGAAGGCAAGGCTAACAATGAAATTGCCCAAACATCTCCAGTGGAACATATTACAGATGAAGACTAGACAGCCCTCGTTGAACAGTAGTCTGATCCAAAGTATCAGGTAGGCTATATATATTTGATCAGACCACATATTGAACTTGTATTTATGTATGTGCCTTACAAGTGTATCTTCTTCTAGGCTAACTATTTGAAGAACAAAACCAACCGTTCTAAAGTGAAATTCCAACAGACAACATGATCTTGTAGCTGTATTGCACACTCCGAGGCTCTTGTAAATAGCTGCTACTTCCTTCATTTTTTTGTGCCATATTATCATATCTATATTGACTTGTTCGAAATACAGACGAAAGCCCGTGTGGACCAAAAAGAACCTGAACCGAATGCAGTGCAAATCTTCAAGGATTGCCACACAAGCAAGATGAAGGGTATGAGCACACCAGTTCAAGCCGCTGTTGTAAGTCCTTACTCCTCCTGCCTTGAACCGATTGGTACTGTGATGTGTTCATTTACCTACTTGGTTTGCAGCCAATGTCAGTTACTCTGTTCACTTTTATACACAGTTGTCCTGACGTATAATTTCACCTTACATGGTTTAAAAGATATGAAGGATACTCTTTTGGTCTTGATCTGTAATCTAGTTGTTATGTTCACGTGCGCACATAATGATAAAATAGTTTGTTTGTTTTATATCTGTTTGCCCATGATATGAATGATGTGATACTATGTTCATCCCACTTTAAACCATGTCTCTTTATCCTTAGATGTCAATGAATGTGAGGATATAGACAATACAGTAGGCATGCTACATGGACATACATTCCGAAAGTGATTTTATTATGTAGTTGGCACTACAATACATGATAATGTATTATAGTAGTTCACCAAAATAAGTTATGTATAAACATTTGACCTACTTTGTTTGTTTTGTCTCATTAGTAACTTATCTGGTACACTAATCTACAAGTTCAAACTTCCAGGAAGCTATGGAACAAATGATTGAACAGCCACAACCACCTGAAGGTGACGAGGCTACCACAGGCACAATGTCACCTCTTGCTGAAGTGCGTCAGTATCTCTCCACTAACAGTGCAAAAAGCACCTTCCTACGTAATTCTGGGTTGATTGTCAAGGTAACCTTGTCCAAATCGCCCACTGAACAAAATCTTCCTGCTAGACAGAGTGATATATCTGTGGTCCAGACACAAGTCCAATCCCTAATGGACGTTGTTTCGGAAACAAGAATAGTGGTTGAGAAATGTCGTCAAGATATGAATGGTTTTGAAACTAGACTATCAGACATTCGCTTCGTTGTTCAAGAGCAATGGTGGAAAAAACGTGGAGATCGTGCAGCTCCATCAGATTCTAAAGCCTGAAACATTAGCACTCAGGTCAAATGATATGTGCTTCTATACATCTGATGGTGCTTTTATCTGGAAGGACTATAAACATTATGCCAACAGGCCTTTTTTTGTATGGTTGGAATTTATTTTGTTGTGATACAACATTTATGATGCTGCCACAGGCTGCAGTAATTACGACGCTATTTTTGTATAGTGTAGGTTTATCTTAGTAATGTATTCGGCCAAAAGCTTCGTAGGAGCCCAACATGCCAACATTCGTCGGGCCCATTCCAATTGGACTAAAAACGATTACGGGCCGAAATTGGCATGTAGCCCACTAAAAATATCTGGGCCTAAATCAGCATAAGCTTTCATATTTTCTGGTAGGCATGTGCCCATAGTGGGCCTTTAACAGGCCTAAACATAATTTGGGCCCTCGTAAAAATAGGCCGTTTACATGTGCAAATATCTCGAGCCCATAAAAAAATGGGCCTTTAATAGACCGAATGTGAGATTGGGCCCTGATTGTGCCAAATAATCCACTGGTCTTAGCACGCCGAAATGGTGGCCCATTTAAGATGCGGATATTTGACAGGCCGAAATTCGGATGGGCCGTAAATGCACCGACCTAATACACGGGCTTTTAACATGCCAGAACTTCGGTCGGCCTAGATTATTGTCATTTTTATATGGGCCGTTAATGGGCTCGATATGACGTTGGGCCACATACGGCCCATGGTTTTCGTCCGGCGTTAACAGGCCGAAAGTGGCCCAAATCTATAGTGGGCCTCTAACAGGCCGAATGTTAGACATGGCCGAATATGACCCCTTCACGGTCATTTATGGGCCGAAAGTTTTGATGGCTTGTAAATGGGCCCAAATGAAGCAGGACCTTTAACAGGCCGAAAATAGACCGAGCCGTAATTTGGCCCAATTACTTAGCGGACTGTTAACGGGCCAGAAGTGACCATGGGCCATGTTGATGAAAAGTTTAGGACAGGCCAATTTGACAGAGAATCTTGGGCCTATAGCTGGGCCGGCCCATTATGGTCTGTAGAATCTTGTGGGCCTTTAGCTGGGCTGGCCCATTGTGGTCCGCAAAATCTTGTGGGCCTTTAGCTGGGCTGGCCCATTATGGTCTGCAAAATCGTGCAGGCCTTTAGCTGGGCCGGCCCATTATGGTCCGCTAAATTTTGTGGGCCTTTAGCTGGGCCGGCCCATTATGGTCTGCAAAATCTTGTGGTCCTTTAGCTGGGCCGGCCATTATGGTCCGCTAAATCTTATGGGCCTTCGGTTGGGCCGGCCCATTTAAACTTTGTGGGCCACTTTTGGGCCGGTCCACGTGTCAACATATCAAAGGCCCATCTCGACCGTTGGAAGAGTGACACCTGTGCCAACACGGAGCTGACGCATGGATCCGTTAGCCAATGAGAATTTTACACGTCAAAAATCGGCATTGGTCATGGCTATTAGCGGGTTATCGGATCCAAAAAATGGACCCGATAGGTTAACGGCGTCCCGTTATGGTGGATGCAACGTGTCGGTCACCCTTGACGAAAGCACTTCTATGACATCACAGGTATGACTATCGTCATGAAAGTGGACACTTCCATGATGATAATTTTGGTAATGTCATGGAACACTTCTGCGACATCACAGGTATGACTATCTTGACTCTGTCATAAATTTGTCACGGATGTACATGCATGACAGAAAACGTGACCTACTGTGACAAACACATATCATCACGGAAGTGTATTTTTTTGTAGTGATGGTTGGATACACAAAATCTTAATGCAAAAGAATGTCACTTTATATTGCTACTTGTGATAAGGACCTATATTATGCAGTCCGTCGCTTTTATTTCTTCCATATCACAAGTTCGTATAAAGCTTATTTTCTTCACACTGATAGATCATACATATTTAGAGAGCAATTTTATTGCTTGCACCGAAGATAGCTTACTTGAAGCATCTTACTCAATCCATAGGTAGGTATGGTTGGACTCTCATGGAAAAACTAGGTTTAGGGATGTTTGCAAGCACAAGTAGTATCTCTACTTGGTGCAAAGAATTTGTGTAGCATGAGAGGTAAAGGCAAGCTCAACATGTTGGATGATCCATGACAATGTAACTTCTATTCGGATATAAGAAAACATAGCCCATTATGTTGTCTTCCTTGTCCAACATCAAATTTTTAGCATGTCATATTTAGTGAGTGCTCACAATTACAAAAGATGTCCAAGATAGTATATTTATATGTGAAGCATCTCTTTCTTTATTACTTCCTATTAATTGCAACAATGACCAAAACTATGTTTGTCAACTCTCGACAACTTTTATTCGTCATACTCTTTATACATGAAGTCATTACTCTCCATAAGATGAATGTATGATCTTTTATTTCTTTTATTCTTTCTTGTATTTAATTCCCTCAAGATCATAGCACAAAAAGAAAAGCCCT
The DNA here is from genome assembly GCF_018294505.1 of Triticum aestivum. Taxonomy (NCBI): domain Eukaryota; kingdom Viridiplantae; phylum Streptophyta; class Magnoliopsida; order Poales; family Poaceae; genus Triticum; species Triticum aestivum. The sequence continues at coordinate 244,688,296 of NC_057810.1, forward strand.
CAACTCAAAACTACTCTTTATTATATATAACTCATGGACTCGATTACATAGAGGGAATTAAAGCAAAACTCAAAGCTAGATCATATTAAAACTTTATTCTATTAGATCAAGATATAACCAAAAGGATCAAACTAAGAAAAACGATAAAGATAAAGATGTGATGGTGATACGATACCGGGGCAGCTCCCCCAAGCTTGGCAGTTGCAAAGGGGAGTACCCATACCCATGTATTTATGTCTCTTTCTTCGAAGGTGGTTGAGGGAGTCCTGGACTAGGGGGTGTCCGGATAGCCGGACTATCATCATCGGCGGGACTCCAAGACTATGAAGATACAAGATTGAAGACTTCGTCCCGTGTCCGGATGGGACTTTCCTTGGCGTGGAAGGCAAGCTTGGCGATACGAATATGTAGATCTCCTACCATTGTAACCGACTCTGTGTAACGCTAGCCCTCTCCGGTGTCTATATAAACCAGAGGGTTTTAGTCCATAGAACCATTGCAACAATCATACCATAGGCTAGCTTCTAGGGTTTAGCTTCCTTGATCTCGTGGTAGATCTACTCTTGTACTACCCATATCATCAATATCAATCAAGCAGGAGTAGGATTTTACCTCCATCGAGAGGGCCTGAACCTGGGTAAAAACATCGTGTCCCTTGTCTCCTCTTACCATCCGCCTAGACGCACAGTTCGGGACCCCCTACCCGAGATCCGCCGGTTTTGACACCGACATTGGTGCTTTCATTGAGAGTTCCTCTGTGTCGTCACCGATAGGCTTGATGGCTTCTTCAATCAACAACAACGCCGTCCAGGGTGAGACTTTTCTCCCCGGACAGGTCTTCGTGTTCGGCGGCTTCGCACTGCGGGCCAATTCACTTGGCCATCTGGAGCAGATCGAAAGCTATGCCCCTGGCCATCAGGTCAGATTTGGAAGCCTAAACTTCACGGCTGACATCCGCGGAGATTTGATCTTCCACGGATTCGAGCCACAGCCGAGCGTGCCGCACTGTCACGATGGGTATGATCTAGCTCTGCCGCTAGACAGTGCCTTGGAGGCCGCACACGAATCCGCTCCGACCCATAGTTCGGAGCCGATCGCGCAGATCGAGGACGGGTGGCTGGACACCGCCTCGGGGGCTGCAACTTCTATGGTGATAGAGCCGAATACTGACCTTGCCCCCTATATAGCTCGTGACTCCGAGGCGCCGGACTCCTTGCCGGACTCCAAACTGCTGCGCCCCTGCCAATCGAATCTGATTGGGCGCCAATCATGGAGTTCACCGCCGTGGACATCCCTCAGCACTCACCCTTTGGCGCCATCCTGAATTCGCTAAAACATCTCTCGTTATCGGAAGAACCCTGGCCAGACTACGGTCAGGATGGTTGGGATGCGGACGACGAAGAAATTCAAAGCCACCCACCACCCACTTTGTAGCCACTGTTGACAATCTAACTGACATGCTAGACTACGACTCCGAAGACATCGACGGTATGGACGATGATGCCGGAGACTACCAAGAACCAGCGCCTACCGAGCACTGGAAGGCCACCCCAACCCATGATGTATATATGGTGGACACCCCAAAAGAAAGCGATGATGAGGAACAATGGGACGCGGCAAAGGATAGTTCCACCGACAAACAACCAAAACGGCGACGTAGACGCCGCCCTAAGTCCCGCCTCGACAAAAACAGCACTCCTAATGACCCAGCGATAAAGCAGGGCAAACCAGTGGACGACAAACATGCAACCAAGCAACCATCCGAGCAGGACGAATCGGACAATCAATCCATGCCCGGCGAAAACAACAGTCCAGACGAACTCACGCCGGACACACCACCGGAGCATAAGAACCTGCACAAAAGACTGGTCACCACTGCAAGAAGTCTGAAAAAGGAAAAACAGAAGCTCAAAACAGCGAAAGACATACTCAGAATGAGGTGGAGCAAAGTACTCAAGACCACAGACAAATATGGCAATAGCCATCAAACAAAGAGCTATCCAAAGCGCAAGCTGCTGCCAGAATTCGACGAGGAGGCCACAGATCCTCCACAGTCAAAAAGCAAAGAAGCCGCCTGGCCGGATAGACGACCAGATGACAGGCCAAAAGCGACAAGCGGCGCCGCACACAAGACGACACACGATCCTCACAAAACAGATGGCCAGGTCAGGTCCATTTATGGGCCAAAAAAGAGGGCCCCAGGAAGCAACACAACATGCCGCATGCTTGAAGATAGCAGCACGCCTAAATACAGGGGCGCCGCACACCCACTATGTTTCACCGATGAGGTGCTGGATCATGAATTTCCAGCGGGATTCAAACCCGTAAACATAGAGGCAAACGACGGAACAACAGACCCCGGAGTCTGGATTGAGGATTACATACTACACATCCACATGGCTAGAGGAGATGATCTCCACGCCATAAAATATCTACCCCTCAAGCTCAAAGGGCCAGCTCGGCATTGGCTCAAAAGCCTCCCAGAAAATACTGTTGGAAGTTGGGAAGAGCTCGAGGACGCGTTTAGAGCAAATTTTCAAGGGACTTATGTCCGACCTCTGGATGCAGACGATTTAAGTTACATAATTCAACAGCCCGGAGAGTCAGCGCGCAAATTCTGGAACAGGTTTCTTACCAAAAAGAACCAAATAGTCGACTGTCCGGATGCCGAAGCCTTAGCAGCTCTTAAACATAATGTCCGAGACGAATGGCTCGCCAGACACCTCGGCCAAGAGAAGCCGAGAACTATGGCCGCGCTAACAAGCCTCATGACCTGCTTTTGCGCAGGGGAGGACAGCTGGCTAGCAAGATGCAGCACCAGCGACCCGAGTACATCCGAGATCAGAGATGGAAACGGAAAATCACGGCGCATAAAGGACCAGCGCCGAAATAAAGAAAAAATCCCAAAGAATACGGCGGTCAACGCCGGATTCAAAAGCTCGCGGCCGAACAACAAAGCACTGCCTCTTAAGGACAACAGTGAAGAGCTATCCAACTTAAACAAAATTTTGGATCGGATATGTCAAATCCACAGCACCTCCGGAAGGCCTGCAAACCATACCCACCGAGATTCTTGGGTCTTCAAACAGTCCGGCCGACTCAACGCCGAACACATGGGGCTCAACGCACCAAGCGAGGATGATGACGAACCTCAATAGCAGAGCGCCGGAAAACAGAAGACTTTCCCACAAGAGGTCAAAACAGTAAACTCACTTCATGTGATAACACGGAACAACAATGCGGCACCCGCCAAAGTAGGAGTCGCACGGTCCACCCCAGCGGAACCCCGAGATTGGATGTCAAAACCAATTACTTTCGACCACCTGGACTATTCTAGAAGCATTCAAAACGCAGGATGGACTGCTCTGATATTGGATCCTATATTCGATAGACTACAATTCAGACAAGTCCTGATGGACGGCGGCAGCGATTTAAACTTGCTATATCCGAACACAATCCGCAAGTTGGGGATAGACCTTACTAAAATTCTACATAGCCGCACTTCCTTCAAAGGAGTGACGCCAGGCCCCTACGCCAAGTGCACGGGTTCCTTACTACTAGAAGTTGTGTTCGGGTCACCCGACAACTTCCGACGCGAAAAGCTAATCTTTCATGTCGCCCCATTCAAAAGTAGCCATCAAGCACTATTGGGACGTGAAGCTTTTGTCCGCTTTAATGCAATACCACACTACGCGTCTCTCACACTTAAAATGCCCGGTCCACGCGGCATCATTTCATTAAAAGGTCGTTCAAGACCCCGGACACGGCTAGACGAGTCCGGCATAAAATAAGCTAGGGGCTCCCTAGCCGCACACCCCTTTACAAGGGGCTGTGCGTACAAGCTAATATAAGCTCAGCTTCATTCATTCATTCATATTTCGATTTTTAATTCATTTTTTGCATGATTACTTTTCAAACTAAGTTCCTCTCTTTTACAGATGAACAGCGTGTCACACCCGTCCAGGATACAGCACAACGGAGACACAGGTGCAGACGTGCAGCAGGGACCCGTTGCAAGGATTCTTTTCAGATTAAGACCCTGCGTAAACCTTTTTTACTGTCTCTTGTTGCTATACATCCCCTGGTTTCTCATTATAACCAGAGAGGAGACTGACGTTTTGGCATCGGCCGCGTCAGAGGACCTTGCGTGTACCTAGACACTAGGGGCTTAGGGCATTGTTCTGCCCGCTATCATAAAGACCAAATACCTTAGGGAGTGTTCGGCGTCTCGAGTTAGGCCTTATATGCATCAGCTCCGAATCATGTCTTTGGTCAAATGTTGGGTTAGCCCGGCTCCTGCGTTTTGCTGCCTTACGTTCCGTATCATCGGCTAACGCGGCACCAGGAGAAATACTGCGATTGTGCCCCGGTTCGACCGGGCGAGCACCTCAGTAGAGAAAGCCGAAAACTGACTGTCATGATACAGCGAGAGACTGGTCAACCACTCGATCGACTACCGGAATGTTTAGAAATCCTCCGCTTTGACGAAGGACCGTTTCCCGGTCAGGCACATACGCGCCCTGAATTCGGAGAGCGCGGTGCCCCTAGGGGCTATATCGTAGCCCCACCCTCGAAATCCTATGGCAAAGTGAAAGTGATAAAGCATTATAGTCCGGTTGCCTCGTTTGCTACGCTACCACCTCCTTCACAGGACCGAGACGTCGGATTAAGTGTGAAAATGCGCTATTTTTGCGAACACCCCCGCACCGTGTGCGTGGGGGCTGAAGCCGACGACTGCCATCTTTCAGGTTATACACACGTATACATAAACGGCCGCATAGGAGATATTTCAATACTTGAATGCACAAGTACAAAAAAGCGCTGACATCATAAACATCGTCTTACAAACCAAAACGTTCACTTGAACGTGACATTTTTTGAGCACTGCGACTCTATTAGACGAGCACCATGCAGAACTTCCCCAAAATAGTGCTCGGCGGGTAACCGGCTCTCGTCCGAACCCTAGGTCGCAACAGCGGTGGCATCCATCTCTGTCCAATGTGTCTTCACACGGGCGAGGGCCATCCGTGCACCTTCTATGCAAGCCGACCGCTTCATCGCCTTGATATGCGGCACTGCCCCAAGGAATTGCTGGAACAAGCCAAAATAACTCTTCGGCTTGGGCCTATCCGGCCAGACATGAACCACGATATCCGTCATGGCAAGTCCGGACAATCTATTCAGTTCAGCCCACTCGGCCAGCCGATCGGTCAGCGGAAGTGAACGCTCCGGACTATGGAATTGAGACCAAAACAGCTCTTCCGTCTTGTGATCCTTCTGACTTCGGAAGTGCACAACAGCATCTTCCACACTCGCCGCCAAGTCCATGTAAGGATCCTCCAGACCCCACAGCTGGCCAAGCTGAGCATACTTTGGATCTGTAAACCTTCGGCGCAGCAGAAAGGGCTTGCCAGCCACAATGTCTCTGGCCTGGCGCAGCTCGTCCTTTATAGCCCGCATTGCAGATCGGGCATCCTTGGCTTCGGCGGTGGCCTTCCCCAGGTCTTCTTGCTCCGCTAGGCGTTCCTTTTCAAGAACATCATTGCGGTCGGTAGCATCTTTCAACTTCACGGCCATTTCGGCCATCTCCTCCTCGCTTCGGCAGTGTGCAGCCCTTTCGGCTTCTAGCTCTTCGGCCGCCCTCGAGGCAGCAGCATCACTCCTTCTAGCTTGCTCCTTGGCTTGAGCAAGTTCTGCCCGAAGGCTCTCCAAAGCAGCGGCACCATCTGCATTGAACAAACACGTTGTAAGGAGTGAGCTTCGGTTCCTTACTAGGTGACCACGGAGAAAAAACCTACCTTGTGACTCGTCAAGTCGTTTATTGACCAGCGCGATGTCCGCATCAGCAACGTCGAGCTGCCGCTTTAGTTCGGCAACTCCATCAGCCCGGCTAGCCACCGAACTATCCGCCACCTGCTTAGGAAAGGCGTAAATCAATACCTGGGATTTTGATCCTCGGCACGCTGTCGTTCTCGACACCCTACCGAGTCTCAGGGGCTACTATCTATACAGGGCGCACTTTATGTGTAAAACTGTCAAAGGGTATGTCATTTTTACGTACCTCAAACCCCGCCAGCAAACTCCTAACGGTGTCACGCAATCCGCCTTCTGCGGATGAAATTCTTTCAATCACCGTACTCATCAGTGTACGGTGACCTTCTGAGATGGACGCCCTCTCAAGCAGATCCTTCAGCTCCCCCGGCCGCACACCAGTTGGTGCCAAATTATTCGGCCCTGCCGGACTCGGTGATACCCTCCGTGATGACACTTCAGGCTCGTCCGCCCTATCCGATGGGGCGGCAGATGGAGGCGTCTCGCTCTCCATCATCTCTGGACGGAGGTCCCCCGAAGACGAGCTCATCTGAGAAGGACGGAGATCCGAACTACAAGGTAAAAACTTATGTTATCCTCAGAAGCGCAAATATGGATGTCCCTTATTACAAAACTCCCTTTTTTCTACTTACGGCTCGCTCGAGGGCTGATTCTTTAGGGGAGACTGTGCGGCCGGAGCCTCTCCGGACGCGGGACCCTCTGGTGAAGATGTCTTCCCCCATTTCGGAGCTTTGGCCTCCGGGTTTTCGGAGGCGGTCCTCTTCTCCCCCTGGAAGGAGGGATTCTCAATCCCCCCTTCCTCGAGAGCCTCCTTGGTTGAGGCGGTAGTTCCTCTGTTCTCCCCTTCGCCTTCCTCCGAAGGCGCAACCTCCAGCATCCTGACCAGCACGGGATCCGGCGCGGTCTCTAGGAGGGGGGCCGGACACCGTATCAGTTTTGCTTGCGCTATCCACTCATGTTTAGAGGGAAATTGGTCAAAAAGCGAATCATAGAAAGGCAGACAAACGGTATGTCCGGACACGGAGCTACTTACTTGTGTATCCGGGCGATTGAAGCTTAGGCCAGAATCCTCGGTCAATTCCGGACACACTTCTTGTGATCTGAAGAACAGTTTATACATCTCCACGGGTGTCGTACCCATGAAATGTTGAAGAGCTCGCAGCCCCTCGGGATTGAACTCGCACAGATGGAGGGGGCGACGCTTGCAGGACAGGAGGCGCCGAATCAGCATAACCTGCATCACCGTCACCAGACTGATCTCCCTCTCTTGGAGGTCTCGAATCCGGCCCTGCAGTAGGGGTACATCCTTTGACGGACCCCAGCTGAGCCCTTGGTTGACCCACGACATCAGCCGCTATGGAGGGCCCGAGTGAATGATGGGCAGCGGCTTCTGCTTGCTGCCCCTAGGAGCGGTGATATAGAACCACTCCTGTTGCCACAGGCCGAGCTCCTCCTAAAAAGAGCCCTTGGGCCATGGAGCATCGGCCCTTATGCTTATAACCGCCCCGCCGCATTCAGCTTGACGCCCCTCGATCATCTTTGGCTCCACGTTGAAGGTCTTGAGCTACAAACCGAAGTGAGGAGTGATGTGGAGGAAGGCCTCGCAGATGATAACGAATGAGGAAATATGGAGGATGGACTCCGGAGCCAGGTCATGGAATTCTAACCCATAGTAGAACATGAGCCCTCTCACAAAAGGATCCATCGGGAAGCCTAAACCCCGACGGAGGTGGGACACGAACACAACGCTCTCGCCGGGCTCGGGAGTGGGAATGACTTGCCCTTTGGCAGGAAACCTATGCGAAATCTCATAGGTTAAGTACCTGGCTTCTCGCAGCTTTAGCACGTCCTCTTTCGTGACGGAGGAGGGCATCCACCGGCCCTGCAGGTCGGAGCCGGACATTGTTGAAGGTCCGAAGCGCTCGAATCTGGGGCTCTGGGTGTTGTAACTCGGGGCAAGGAACAGATTCGATTGGCGATTGAAGAAAAGGAATGAGCATTGGTCCCATTATAAAGGGGGAGAATACCAGGAGCCGTCCTCGTGACCGTTAGGGACTCGCCTCCGATAGAGGGGGCATGGCGACGGGCACGGTCGGGTTACCCACGTCCGTATTGATGAGAATCCCGGAATAAGGGGAACACGATCTCTGCTTTGACAAGACGTGCCAAGGAAACCGCTTCGCTAAACGCGTTGAGGTGGTATAATAAAAAATGATTCAAGTAAAGGCTTGGTAGTGGTGTGACGTCATACGTCAGCAGATTGAACTTGTGTACATGTTATTCTCTCTACGGTGGAATGTGGAATTTATTTTGCAGAGCCGGACACTATCCTGGTGTTCACAATCTTCTATGAATTATTCGGAAGAGGAACCCGCCTTGCAATGCCGAACAATATGCGCGCCGGACTCATCGTCATTAAAGCCTGGTTCAGGGGCTACTGAGGGAGTCCTGGACTAGGGGGTGTCCGGATAGCCGGACTATCATCGTCGGCTGGACTCCAAGACTATGAAGATACAAGATTGAAGACTTCGTCCCATGTCCAGATGGGACTTTCCTCGGCGTGGAAGGCAAGCTTGGCGATACGGATATGTAGATCTCCTACCATTGTAACCGACTCTCTGTAACCCTAGCCCCGTGTCTATATAAACCGGAGGGTTTTAGTCCATAGAACCATTGCAACAATCATACCATAGGCTAGCTTCTAGGGTTTAGCCTCCTTGATCTCGTGGTAGATCTACTCTTGTACTACCCATATCATCAATATCAATCAAGCAGGAGTAGGGTTTTACCTCCATCGAGAGGGCCCGAACCTGGGTAAAAACATCGTGTCCCTTATCTCCTGTTACCATCCGCCTAGACGCACAGTTCGGGACCCCCTACCCGAGATCCTCCGGTTTTGACACCGACAGTGGTGATGAAGGAGTTGTTGATGAAGTAGTGCCACACATCGAGTGTAGAAGATGCTCCAATTTATGAATAATGCCTTTGAGTGTGGTGATATCCTCTTGCAACAGAATATTTTCACGCGTGAGATACTTGTTTTGCACATGAACTATTTCAATGATCTTGAAAGCTTCAACTTCAGTTGGGGTAAGATGATTGTAGTAAGGTTGAAGGATGTCTTCTTTTTCTGCTACTGGAACTTGTTCTTCCGCGGCCTTCTTGATCTTATCACCCTCGTTGAGTTCCCCGAGTTCTTATCTCTTCATCTCTATCTTCATTAGCCAAGCATCGTCAACTGTGTTGTTGGAGGAGGGGGACGACATGGTGCCTGGCCTTCAAAACTCTGGCAGAAAACAGCTCAAAATGAAAACAGGGGATTTTGTCGTGGTACTGTGGTCAAAACCCTCAGGAGATTATATAATGAATTTTTACCGACCAAAAGAAGTATCATGCAAGAAAACGGTGTCCGGAGGGCACATGAGGTGGCCACAAGGTCTAGGGGCGCGCCCAGGGGGTAGTGGCGCCTGTCAGCGTTCTGGGAATGGGGGTCCCCAGACTTGCCTGCCTGCGGCCTGCGGCGTCGCTCGAGTGGTGGCCCAGCATGACCCATCTTCATCAGTGCAAAACTCAAGACCCTCACGAGGGGCCAAGCCTTGCCGGGCAGACGACACAAGGCTTCCTCAGGAGCGGCCTCACCAGGCAGGCTCGCGGGGAGGCGGAGAGATCAAGGCAAGGGTACCTCGCGAGGTGCTCATGACGCAAGCCATGACGAACAAGACCAGGCAGGCGCCAGGCGAGCGCCGGCCTGTGCAGTGTCCTTGTTTCCTATTTGGTACAAAGGGGGCAAGCACAGGCGCAGAGTACCGAGGCATCAGACAAAGGTTACCATTTCAGTGCAACGAGACCAAGACCAGCAGAGCGGCAGGATGGAGGTCACCCAAGACGGCGTCATCGCTAGTGCCTTTGGCAGCCGAAGACCAACTTTAGTCAGGATAACTTGTACTAGATGTTCCCCTTCAAAATGGCCGTTGTTGGCGTCCTTCCAACTCAATATTTCAGAAGAGGACCAGGGCCTCTATAAATAGAGATGGCCACCACAATAAGAGGGGATGGAAACCCTTCTCAAGTAGAACACCGCACCAGCACAAGAACACCTCTCGTGAGGCAGTTCGTCCCTGTACTGTTCATCATCCGCCCCTGAGGCAATCCACCACACCACACACTAGAGTAGGGTATTACACCACAACGGTAGCCCGAACCAGTATAAATCTTGTGTCCCTCGTGTTGTTCATCGTTTCGATTAGATTCTCGCGAAGCGATCAGATGTGGATTGGTAGGGGAAAGATCTTCGCGCGCACCCTCGAGTTTGAACCTTAAGGGTCTACCGGAACCCAACATCCGACATTTGGCGCGCCAGGTAGGGGTGCGCCAGAATCTTTCTTCCATTGTTACACGTTCGATCACCCGTCGTGCCCATGGCTGACGCTCGTCGGGCTCGCGCCGAGCGTTGGGCTGCTCTCGTCGCCCGCATCGCCCAGACGGCTCCCATCGGCGGGTGTCCCTGTTGTTCCCTGTCGCCTGCCGCCAACGCCGCCACCGGCCCGGTAGGGAACGAGCAGCAGGCCTCGTCGTTGCATCCTTCAGTGCGGCGGAAAGGCCACACCACTACCCCGTTGCTGACTCCAGCTGGTTCGTCGTCCCACGTTCGTCGCGCCCCCACGGACGCGCACGCCGCATTGCTCGTGGCACGTGAGCTCCTGCACTACCGTCCCGTCGACGACCTCTATGAGGAGTGGTGTCGGTGTCAAAACCGGCGGATCTCGGGTAGGGGTTCCCGAACTGTGCGTCTAGGCGGATGGTAACAGGAGACAAGGGACACGATGTTTTTACCCAGGTTTGGGCCCTCTCGATGGAGGTAAAACCCTACTCCTGCTTGATTAATATTGATGATATGGGTAGTACAAGAGTAGATCTACCACGAGATCAGAGAGGCTAAACCCTAGAAGCTAGCCTATGGTATCATTGTTGTTCGTCCTACGGACTAAAACCCTTTGGTTTATATAGGCACCGAAGAGGGTTAGGGTTACACAGAGTCGGTTACAATGGTAGGAGATCTACATATCCGTATCGCCAAGCTTGCCTTCCACACCAAGGAAAGTCCCATCCGGAAACGGGATGAAGTCTTCAATCTTGTATCTTCATAGTCCAGGAGTCCGGCCAAAGGCTATAGTCCGGCCATCCAGACACCGCCTAATCCAGGACTCCCTCAGTAGCCCCTGAACCAGGCTTCAATGATGACGAGTCTGGCGCGCATATTGTCTTCGGCATTGCAAGGCGGGTTCCTCCTCTGAATACTTCATAGAAGATTTTGAACACAAGGATAGTGTCCGGCTCTGTAAAATAAGTTCCACATACCACCGTAGAGAGAATAATATTTACACAAATTCAATCTGCTGACGTATTCCGTGGCGTGACATCACACCACGGCCAAGCCTTTATATGAATCGTTTTTACTATCCCACCTCAGCGCATTTAGCGAGGCGGTTTCCTTGGCACGCCTTCTCAAAGCAGAGATCGTGTCCCCTTATTCCGGGATTCTCATCAATACGGGCGTGGGTAACCCAACCGCGCCATTGATTACGGCGCTTGGGAGATAAGCGAGTTTTACCAGGCTGGTGGGGACGCATAGCTTCGTCCGTTCATATAAGGGGATAAGGATCCACCTTTTTACCTACGCCTTCTTCCTCCTTTGCTCATCCATTTCCGCGCACTCGAGCTCCAGCGCCCAAGTCCGCACATCCCACCTCACCTTCTCCAGCCATGTCCGGAGCGAGAGGCAAGTGGATGGTCTCCTCCGTCACGGAGGGGCACATCAAAAAGCTGTGGAAGGTCGGATACTTGTCCAGCGACATTGCGCATCAGCTCCCCGACAAGGGGTAGCTTATCCCCACCCACAGGCCCCATGAGAGGGTGGTGTTCCTCACCCACTTCCTCCACGGACTAGGTTTTCCACTTCACCCATTTGTCCGGGGGCTCATGTTCTACTACGGCCTGGATTTCCACGATCTGGCCCCGAATTTCATCCTCAACATCTCGGCGTTCATCGTCATGTGCGAGGCCTTCCTCTGCATCCAGCCCCACTTCGGCTTATGGCGGAAGACCTTCAATGTCAAACCGAAGGTAGTGGGCGGCCGCCAGGCAGAGTGCGGAGGTGCCATGGTGGGCAAGATGGCCAACATCCTATGGCTCGAGGGCTCCTTCGTGGAGACCATAAAGGGGTGGCAATCGGGGTGGTTCTACATCACCGAGCCGCGTGACCCTTAATTGGTGGTGGCCCCCGAATTCTGATTTGGCTTCCCTACACGACTCACCTCCTGGAAGGAGACGGGCCTGGCGTGCGGTAATTCGGAAGAGCTGACCAGACTCCAAACCTGCGTCCAAAACCTGGTGAACAAGAAGCTCAAGCTTGTCAACGTAGTCCAAGTCATGCTCATCTGCCGGATCCTCCCATGCCAACAATGGGCCTTTAACTTGTGGGAGTTTGATCTGGCACATCATCAAACCTTGAGCAGGCTCTTCGACACTATGTACGAAGATGCCTGGAAGGTGCTGTTCAAGGGCGCCGAGGCTCCAGCATCCGCTACCAAAGATCGCGCATTCAGCTCGCAGCGTCAAGCCAGCGAGGCAAGCTATTTTACCATTTACAGGACACTTGTTTTTCATAGTTTGACTCTATGCGGGATCTAAACTCCCTTACCTATGACAGGCCTGGCAAAAGACGTCCGGGCAGGTTAACTGTCCGGCTCCCTTGCGAGAAGACCCAGTGGACGCCCGATTAACGGGGCTGCTGGTTCCGACACCTCACGTGGTGCCGGAGAAGAAGGCCAAGAAGAAGGCCACAGGAACTCAAAGGAGTTCCCGGCGGCAGGTTTTGTCGGACTCATCGTCCGATGACTCCGAGGCGGTCTCCTCCCGCGAAGACGAGGAGGAGGAAAAAGAAGCCTCTCCCCCAGCAGGGGGGAGAGAAGAAAAGGAAGGATGCCCCAACTAGGGAGGCCGGAGGGTCCAAGAAGGGAAGGACCCTTCCTCCAGACTACCCCACCAACGCCGACGACGGCGAAGAGGAGTGGCCACCGAGGGCTAAGCCTTGGCAAAATCGTAAGTGTCCGGATACCAGAATAACTCATGGCGTTTCATTTGTCGCACAGAATCTCCTAACGCCGAATATAACCCTGCAGCCCACCCAAGGACGGGCTCGACACTTCAACGAGCGGCTCCCTGGATTCGTCGGACGTGAATAGCACCTCACTTCCAACTGCCTCCTCTCCTCACGCCGCGGATGACGCCGAGGTGGGGTCCCAAAAGGGTCCCAGCTAGGAGGAGGTGGTCCAGGAGGCGCCGCAAGGCAACCTCCCAGACTCCAGGTGCAAGGGGGATAAGACTCGAGAGGGTTCTAAGTCCAGCGCTGGGACGGACTCCGCACCGGAACCTTCAGTGGTTCCGGAGTCCGGCAGGGGGCCCCTTCGTAAGAAGGGCAAGACTGTGACACCGGTGACCTCCGTCCAACCGGAGGCACCGAATAATTTGCTGGAGGCGCTTAACGGCGCCTCCGTCGATGAGGAGCACCGCACTGTTATGAGTGTGTTGATCCAAAAAGTTCAGTCCGCCAAGAGCGGGCTGACTGAAGCCTTTGCCAGCCTTCTAACAGGCTTTGAGGTATGTATTTAAGATATGTAAAAATATTACCGCATAGAAGTAGCCCCTGATGCTCAGTTTGGTGTTCGGAAAGAAAAGTCGAACTAAGGATCTAAAAAGATGTACGCAGGAGTCTAACATAAGTATGTCAATATGGGGAATGCAGGCTGCACTGCTGACCTCTGCCGCACTGACTGCGGAGGTCAATGCATTGAAGCAGAGCCTCGAGCAGTCCGAGAAGGAGCTCGGCCTTGCCAAAAAGCAGCTCGAGGACAAGGAAGGTAAGCAATACCTTCTGGAAGTATACAAAATATGTGGTTGCAAAAAAGACAGGAATAACGTGAGTATTGCAAGGGCCACGAACGAGGTGGCGACCCTGAAGGAAGCGGTGTCGAAGGCCGAAAGCAATGCGGCCGTGGAGCACACCGAGCGAGAGAAGCAGGAGGCGCGGGTGGCGGAGGTGCGGCAAGAGCTCCAGGCTCTCGTGGAAAAACACGAGAGTTTGGAGCGTGAGTCGAAGACTCGAGAGTCCGAGCTCGCCTCGGCCGTTGACAGCGCCAAAGTCGCTAAGGCTGAAGCCCAAAAAGCCCTCCAGGAAATTGAAGCGATGAAGAAGATAGCGGCGGGTAAGGCATTCTTTATGCAAAGCAGGCACGTGAAAGTGAATTACTTGTTACTAACCCGAATCCGAAGCTCTCCAGGAGCATTCGCAGATCTGCCCTGCAGTGTGTCCGATGCTGCCACGTTCTGCCGAGCCGAGGAGGGGAGCTCGACGGAGAAGGTGTTCTGGTCTCAGTATGCTGAGGCCGGACACCCGGTGCCCTTGAGCGACCAGCTGACGTAGCTGGTCGAGCTCCATAATGTGGCCGAACAGGCCATGAAGGGCCTCATAGTTCGGTTGTGGCCTAAGGAAGCCATGCCTGGGAGCTACTTCGGGCTGGTGAGGCGGCTGGTGGACGCCTTTCCATGGATTGAAGTCGTCAAGCGCCCCGTCTGCATCGAAGGTGCCCGTAGGGCCCTTGCCCGTGCTAAAGTGCACTAGGGCAAGATGGACGCTGAGAAGCTTGTGACGGACAGACCACCGCCGGGCAGGGAGTATCGCAAGCCCGAGATGTATTATGAGGGCGTCCTGAAGGGTGCTCGCCTTATAGCGGGTGAATGCTCCAAAGATGTAATTTTTGAGTAAACTCGCATTTGTTATCCTGTACGCTGAAACCTTGTTCATATGTGCTAAGCAACGCTTGTGAATTTAAAATATTACCTTCTGTGCAGCCATTTATTAAATTTGAGAGATGGCGAGTCGTCGGCTTCTGCCCCCATGCCACGAGTGCTGGGGTGTTCGGGATAAACTTTAGCACTCTTTTTCCCATTCTTGGGTCCTTCGAGGGAGGCGCTCAACGCAACGAACGAGGCAACCGGACTATAATGCTTGAACACTCTCACTTAGCCATAGAATTCTATAATTTTAAATTTCGGCGAAGCCCCTAGTATTCGGAAGACCGAGTTCGGGGCGCTATCCACGCCTGGGCCGGACAAAGCCGACTCCTCGCTCTAAGCGGCATAAGTCTTTAGGGACTCGAAAAACCTCTCGAACAGCGACCGGCTCTCGCCCTATCATGACGGTCAGTTTTAGCTTTCTCCACTGAGGTGCTTAACCCAGCTCAACCGGGGCACAATCGCAGTGGTTCTCCCAACGCTACCTTAGCCGATATAACGGAACGTAAGGTACCAAAACATGGGAGCCGGGCAAACCCAACTATTGACCCAAGACATGATTCGGAGCCGATGCATATAATGCTATAAGTTCGGGGTGCCGCACTTGTGAAAGTGCTCGGACTTATGACACCATATTTTGGGGTACTTAAGCCCCTAGTGTATTTGGCCATACCAAAGTGTATGGATGCAACATGTCATAAGTGAACATATATAGATAAAAAAGGAATGCAATAATAGGCAGAAGCTATGTATTTTTTATTCAAAGAGGCTGCGGTAAAAGCAGAATGATACAAATAGTGTGATAAGCAATGGACGGGACTATTTGACATGTCCCCCTCCATGGGCGAGCTGCGGGATGATATGTGAAACAAGTATACTGCTCGTTATAGAGACCACCTGGACACTCGACGTAGCTTTCTGCTTCCCTGGCTGTTGCATCATGTGTTCAGCGATTCTACTGCCGGACAGGGCTTCTTGAGAATGGAGTCCTGAAAGTAAGAAAAAAAGAATGACACAGTCGGGAGCCCCTGGTGCGGTTGAGCCGCATTCTGGGCCTGCCGTGGTCGTGCCCCTCCCCCTATGCCCATGGTATTTCCAGAGCGTAATTATGTAACGCGTAGTACTGGTTTCGCAATTTCGCGAGGGCTGGGGTTGGGGCTGCATTGCTACGCATGCTCAGAACGTGCCAGGCGGTCTTGTTGTAGGTTACTCCGGGCGCGCTTGACGGTGTCCGGACGTTGAATAGCCGGACTCGAGAATTGCCTTGAGAGGCTGCTTTTTACTTCCGCCGCAAGGGCCGCCGTATGCTCCTCCATTCGGAGAGAGCGTTCGGTGTTTTCATTGACCGTAATGACTCCTCGAGGGCCTGGCATCTTGAGCTTGAGGTATGCGTAGTGTGGCACCGCATTGAACTTTGCAAATGCGGTTCGTCCGAGCAGTGCATGATAGCCGCTGTGGAACGGGACTATGTCGAAGATTAATTCCTCACTTCGGAAGTTATCCGGGGATCCGAAGACCACTTCAAGTGTAACTGAGCCTGTACAGTTGGCCTCTACACCTTGTATGATGCCTTTAAAGGTCGTTTTTGTGGGTTTAATCCTTGAGGGGTCTATGCCCATTTTGCGCACTGTATCCTGATAAAGCAGGTTCAGGCTGCTGCCGCCGTCCGTCAGGACTCTGGTGAGGTGAAATCTGTCAATGATTGGGTCTAGAACCAATGCGGCGAATCCGCCATGGCGGATGCTAGTGGGGTGGTCCCTTCGATCAAAAGTAATCGGGTAGGAGGACCATGGATTGAACTTTGGGGCGACTGGCTCCATCGCATATACGTCCCTTAGTGCATGCTTCCGCTCCCTTTTGGGTATGTGGGTTGCGTATATCATGTTCATCGTCCGCACTTGTGGGGGGAAGCCCTTCTGTCCTCTATTGTTCGGCGGCCGGGGCTCCTCCTCGTCATCGCTATGCATCCCCTTGTCATTGTTTTTGGCATTTAACTTGCCTGCCTGCTTGAACACCCAACAATCCCTGTTGGTGTGGTTGGCTGGTTTTTCGGGGGTGTCGTGTATCTGGCACGAGCGATCGATTATTTGGTCCAAATTGGACAGGCCCGGATTATTCCTTTTGAATATCTTTTTCCGCTGACCGGGTTTAGAGCCTCTGAATCCAGCATTGACTGTTGTATCCTCAGCATTATCGCTGTTAATGCGGCGCTTATGCTTGTTGCGACACGACCTGCCGTTGCTGTCCTTGGTATCCGAATTACCAGGGCTCTTGGTCATGTTGTTACTATGAGCTAGCCAGTTGTCCTCTCCCGCGCAAAAGCGGGTCATGAGTGTTGTGAGGGCTGCCATGGATTTCGGCTTTTCCTGTCCTAGGTGCCGGGCAAGCCACTCATCACGGATGTTATGTTTGAAGGCTGCAAGGGCCTCTGCATCCGGACAGTCGATGATTTGATTTTTCTTGGTTAGGAACCGTGTCCAGAATTATCTGGCCGATTCCTCTGGCTGCGGAATTATGTGGCTTAGGTCATCGGTGTCTGGTGGTCGCACATAGGTGCCCTGGAAGTTGTCGAGGAATGCGGCTTCCAGGTCTTCCCAACAACCAATTGACTCCACTGGCAAGTTGTTAAGCCAATGCCGAGCTGGTCCTTTAAGCTTGAGTGGGAGCTATTTGATGGCGTGTAGATCATCACCGCGGGCCATGTGGATATGAAGGAGGTAGTCCTCGATCCATACCGCAGGATCTGTTGTGCCATCGTACGATTCGATGTTTACGGGTTTGAAACCCTCGGGGATTTGATGATCCATTACTTCATCTGTGAAGCATACTGGGTGTGCGGTGCCCCTGTACTGGGCTATATCACAACGTAGCTCAAATGGGCTTTGTCTGCTGTGTTCGGCTCGGCCGAATTTGCTGTATCCGGCATGACGGTTATCGTCACGTGTAGTGAGGCGCCCACACGATCCGTAGATCGATCTTGTTTGCCTTGCCTTGTCCTCCAATATATCTCGCAGGTCTCGCGCATTTCCCTGTGCCTTGGTACTTTTTGAGCGGCACCGGTGTGCGGCTTGAGTGGAGGGCTGAGAGGCCTCTCTATCACGGCCACGAGGTGGTCGGTCGGCCGTATCATGCACTGGTGATGTAGGTTTAGGTGCTTCCTCCTCTAATCGGGGTAGCAGCCTGCGTTTTGGGTAGCTCTTGGAGGGGCGTTCGAGTTCATACTCTTCGGCCGCAAGGACTTCAGTCCATCTGTCAGCTAGCAAGTCTTGGTCAGCTCGAAGCTGTTGCTGCTTTTTCTTGAGGCTGCTTGCCGTGGCCATAAGCCTGCATTTGAAATGCTCTTGTTCGAAGGGATCCTCAGGCACGACAAATTCGTCATCGTCGAGGCTTGACTCGTATTCGGAGGGAGGCATGTAATTATCGTCCTCTACCTCTCTGTCTGCCGCTCTCTCATGAGGGCTGGCTTCTCCATCCTCCTGCATTGAATCCTGCTGGAGGGGGTTGTCTTCGGCACTGTCCGGGGTGTTATTGTCTCCCGTGCCGGAATCGCCGTTTTTGCTGTGGCGGGATTTAGAGCGGCGCCGCTGACGCCGGCGCTTAGGCTGTTTCTTGGAGGGGTCATCCTCCGTTGTTCCATTGCCATTTCCATCTTTTGGGATGTCCACCATGTATATTTAGTATGACGAGGTGGCCTTCCAGTGCCCTGTAGGTGCTAGTTCTTGGTCGTCTCCTGCATCGTCGTCCATACCGTCGATGTCTTCGGAGTCGAAGTCGAGCATGTCGGTTAAATCATCGACAGTGGCTACAAAGTGGGTGATGGGTGGGCTTTGAATTTCTTTGTCGTCCGCATCCCAACATTCCTGACCATAGTCCGGCCAGGGCTCTCCTGATAAAGAGAGAGACTTTAGTGAATTCAGGATGTCACCAAAGGGTGAGTGCCGAAAGATGTCCGCGGCGGTGAACTCCATGATCGGCACCCAATCGGATTCGATTGGCAGGGGCGCGGAAGGTTTGGAGTCCGGAGAGGAGTCCGGCGCCTTGGAGTCACGAGCTTCGCAAAGGACAGGGTTGGTGTACGGCTCAATCGTCGTAGAGATCGCAGCCCCCGAGGCGGTGTCCAGCCACCCGTCCTCCATCGGCGCAGTCGGCTCCGAGCTAAGGGTCGGAGCGAACACTGGTGCGGCCCCCAGGGCACTGTTCAGCGGCACAGCTAGATCATGCCCATCGTGACAGTGCGGCGCGCTTGGCTGTGGCTCGAACCCGTTGAAGATCAAGTCTCCGCGGACGTCGGCCGTGTAGTTCAAACTTCGAAATCTGACCTGATGGCCAGGGGCGTAGCTTTCAATCTGCTCCAAATGGCCAATTGAATTGGCCCACAGTGCAAAGCCGCCGAATACGAAGATCTGTCTGGGGAGAAAGGTCTCACCCTGGACTGCATCGTTGTTGATGATCGGAGGAGCCATCGGGCCTAAAGATGACGACATAGAGGAACTCTCAATGAAAGCACCAATGTCGGTGTCAAAACCGGCGGATCTCGGGTAGGGGGTCCCAAACTGTGCGTCTAGGCGGATGGTAACAGGAGACAAGGGACACGATGTTTTTACCCAGGTTTGGGCCCTCTCGATGGAGGTAAAACCCTACTCCTGCTTGATTAATATTGATGATATGGGTAGTACAAGAGTAGATCTACCATGAGATCAGAGAGGCTAAACCCTAGAAGCTAGCCTATGGTATGATTGTTGTTTGTCCTACGGACTAAAACCCTCCGGTTTATATAGGCACCGAAGAGGGTTAGGGTTACACAGAGTCGGTTACAATGGTAGGATATCTACATATCCGTATCGCCAAGCTTGCCTTCCACGCCAAGGAAAGTCCCATCCGGACATGGGATGAAGTCTTCAATCTTGTATCTTCATAGTCCAAGAGTCCGGCCAAAGGCTATAGTCCGGCCATCCGGCCACCCCCTAATCCAGGACTCCCTCAAGTGGCTCGCTCGCATCAACGAGCTCGTCAGCGCCGCAAGGGGCTCCCCTGCGCCGTCCCTCTCGCTGCCTCATCCTCCGTCCTGCATGGGTGGTGCAGCCCAGGAGGTGCCTCCGCCACCTCCTCCCCAAGAAGGCGCCCTGGCTCCAAGGCGCGCGGCCCCAGGACGAGATCCACCGTGTCCAACACCCGCATGACAAGAAAGGTGCTGCCAAGAAATCCCTCGTCCCCAAGAAGGTGCCTGCGTGCTCCCGGCACCGGCACACCATGACCGCATCCCTGCGGCAGCACGTCAAGACCCCGCGCTGCTCCAGGCAGCGGCGTGCGAGAATCCCCAGGAGCAAGCCCCACATCAGCAGAGAGCTCCGGTGGCCACTGCAGGCTGCCGCGCCTTCACCACCGAGCTACGCAGTGTCTCCTGCCTGGGAAAGTTCAAACCTGACCTGCCCCCTCGCTACGACGGCACTGCCGACCCCGCGGAGTTCCTGCAGCTCTACGAGTGATACGTCCAATTTGCATCATGCTTTTATATCCAAATTTATTGCGTTATGGGCTCTTATTACACATTATATCTCAGTACTTATGGCTATTCTCTCTTATTTTACAAGGTTTACCATGAAGATGGGGAATGCCAGCAGCTGGAATTCTGGCTAAAAAAGGAGCAAACATTGGAAACCTATTCTGCACACCTCCAAAAGTCCTGAAACTCCACAAAACAACTTTTTGGATTTAATAAGAATTTCTGAGCGAAAGAAATAGGCCAGGGGGCCCACACCCTGTCAAGGAGACAGGGGGGCGCCCCCCTATAGGGTGCTCCCCCTATCTCCTGGGCCCTTGGTGGACCTCCGGCGTCCATCTTCTGCTATATCGTCACTTTTACCCTAGAAAAAATCATGGGTAAGCTTACGGGACGAAACTCCGCAGCCACGAGGGCTCTGGCGGAGCTGTTCTACTGGGGACACTTCCCTCCGGGAGGGGGAAATCATCACCAACGTCATCACCAACAATCCTCTCATCGGGAGGGGGTCAATCTCCATCAACATCTTCACCAGCACCATCTCCTCTGAAAACCCTAGTTCATCTCCTGTATCCAATCTTGTATCAAAACCACAAATTTGTACCTGTGGGTTGCTAGTAGTGTTGATTACTCCTTGTAGTTGATGCTAATTGGTTTACTTGGTGGAAGATCATATGTTCATATCCTTTATGCATATTATTACTCCTCTGATTATGAACATGAATATGCTTTGTGAGTAGTTACATTTGTTCCTGAGGACATGGGTGAAGCCTTGCTATTAGTAGTCATGTTAATTTGATATTCATTCGATATTTTGATGAGCTGTATGTTGTCTTTTCCTCTAGTGGTGTTATGTGAACGTCGACTACATGACACTTCACCATTATTTGGGCCTAGAGGAAGGTATGGGGAAGTAATAAGTAGATGATGGGTTGCTAGAGTGACAGAAGCTTAAACCCTAGTTTATGTGTTGCTTCGTTAGGGGTTGATATGGATCCATATGCCTAATGTTGTGGTTAGCTTTACCTTAATACTTCTTTTTGTAGTTGCGGATGCTTGCAATAGGGGTTAATCATAAGTGGGATGCTTGTCCAAGTTAGGGCAGTACCCAAGTACCGGTCCACCCACATATCAAATTATCAAAGTACCGCACGCGAATCATATGAACGTGATGAAAACTAGCTTGACGATAATTCCCAATGTGTCCTCGGGAGCTCCTTTATCATTATTAGAATTTGTCCAGGCTTATCCTTTGCTACATAAAGGATTGGGCCACCTTGCTGCACTTTACTTACTTTATTTACTTATTGCTCGTTATTATTTATCTTATCACAAAACTATCTATTACCTACAATTTCAGTGCTTGCAAAGAAAACCTTTCTGAAAACCGCTTATCATTTCCTTCTGCTCCTCGTTGGGTTCGACACTCTTACTTATCGAAAGGACTACGATAGATCCCCTACACTTGTGGGTCATCAAGACTCTTTTCTGGCGCCGTTGCCGGGGAGTGTAGCGCTTTTGCTGAGTGGAACTTGGTAAGGAAACGTTTATATAGTGTGCTGAAATTTTCTGTTACTTTTCATTATGGAAACTAATCCTTTGAGGGGCTTGTTTGGGGTATCTTCACCCCAACCTGAAGAGCAAAGAGTTGCTCCTCAACCTACTGAACTTTATGAAAATATTTACTTTGAGATTCCTTCGGGTATGATAGAGAAACTGCTAGCTAATCCATTTGTAGGAGACGGAACATTGCATCCAGATTTACACCTTATCTTTGTGGATGAAGTTTGTGGATTATTTAAGCTTGCAGGTATTCCCGATGATGTTTTCAAAAGGAAGGTCTTCCCTTTATCTTTGAAGGGAGATGCATTGACATGGTATAGGCTATGTGATGATACGAGATCTTGGAATTATAAGCGATTGAAGTTGGAATTTCACCAGAAGTTCTATCCTATGCATATTGTTCGTCGTGATCGTAATTACATATATAATTTCTGGCCTCGCGAAGGAGAAAGCATCGCTCAAGCTTGGGGGAGGCTTAAGTCAATGTTATATTCATGCCCCAATCATGAGCTCTCTCAGGAAATGATTATTCAGAATTTTTATGCTCGGCTTTCTCTTGATAATCGCAACCTACTCGATACTTCCTGTGCTGGTTCTTATATGCTGAAGACTATTGATTTCAAATGGACTTATTGGAAAGAATTAAATGCAATTCTGAAGATTGGGGTTCTGACGATGGTAAGGAGTCAGGTATGACACCTAAGTTTGATTGTTTTAAATATTTCATGGATACCGATGCTTTCCGTGGATTTAGCTCTAAGTATGGACTTGACTCTGAGATAGTAGCTACTTTTTGTGAATCTTTTGCTACTCACGTTGATCTCCCTAAAGAGAAGTGGTTTAAATATAATCCTCCTGTGGAAGTGAAAGTAGTTGCACCTATTACAGTCGAAGAAAAGACTATTACCTATAGTGATCCTATTGTTCCTACTACTTATGTTGAAAAACCTCCTTTTCCTATTAGGATAAAAAAATCATGCTAAAGCTTCGACCCTTGTTCGTAAGAGTAATACTAGGACTTATGCACCTCCTGAGCAAATTAATGTTGAACCTAGTGTTGCTATGATTAAAGATCTCTTGGATGAGGACTTAGATGGGCATGTTATTTCTTTCTTGGGTGAAACTGATAATATTGCTAGACCTGATACTAAGACACGTAGACCTGTTGTAGGCATGCCTGTTGTTTCTGTTAAAATAGGAGATCATTGTTATCATGGCTTATGTGATATGGGTGCTAGTGCTAGTGCGATACCTTATGATCTATTTAAAGAAATTATGCACGACATTGCACCCGTTGAATTAGAAGACATTGATGTTACTATTAAGCTTGCTAATTGGGATACCATTAAACCTATTGGGATTGTTAGAGATGTTGAAGTTTTGTGTGGGAAGGTTAAATACCCTGCTGATTTTCTTGTTCTTGGTTCCCCACAAGATGATTTTTGTCCCATTATTTTTGGTAGACCCTTCTTGAATACTGCTAGTGCTAAGATTGATTGTGAAAAGAATGTTGTCACTGTTGGCATAGATGGTATGTCTCATGAGTTTAATTTCGCTAAGATTAGTAGACTACCTCGTGAAAGGGAACCACCTAGTAAGGATGAGATTATTGGTCTTGCTTCCATTTCTGTTCCTCCAACTGATCCGTTAGAACAATATTTGCTAGACCATGAAAACGAGATGTTTATGAAGGAAAGGGAAGAAATAGATGAAGTATTCCTTAAACAGGAACCTATGCTGAAACATAACCTTCCCGTTGAAATTCTTGGGGATCCCCCTCCATCCAAGGGCGATCCCATGTTTGAACTCAAACCATTACCTGATAATCTTAAGTATGCTTATCTTGATGAAAAAGAAATATATCCTATTATTATTAGTGCTAACCTTTCAGAGAAAGAAGAAGAAAGATTATTGAAAACTCTGAAGAAGCACCGAGCTGCTATTGGATATACTCTGGATGATCTCAAGGGCATTAGTCCCACATTATGTCAACACAAAATTTCAGTGGAGAAAGATGCCAAACTAGTTAGAGATCCTCAAAGACGATTAAATCCCAAGATGAAGGAAGTGGTAAGAAAGGAGATACTAAAGCTCCTTGAGGCAGGTATTATTTATCCCGTTGCTGATAGTGAATGGGTAAGCCCTGTCCATTGTGTCCCTTAAAAGGGAGGTATTACCGTAGTTCCTAATGATAAAGATGAATTGAACCCACAAAGAATTATTACAGGCTATAGGATGGTAATTGATTTCCGTAAGTTAAATAAAGCTACTAAGAAAGATCATTACCCTTTACCTTTCATTGATCAAATGCTAGAAAGGCTATCCAAACACACACATTTTTGCTTTCTAGATGGTTATTCTGGCTTCTCTCAGATACCTGTGTCAGCGAATGATCAATCTAAAACTACTTTTACTTGCCCTTTTGGTACTTTTGCTTATAGACGTATGCCTTTCGGTTTATGTAATGCACCTGCTACCTTTCAAAGATGCATGATGGCTATATTTTCTGATTTTTGTGAAAAGATTTGTGAAGTATTCATGGATGACTTCTCAGTCTATGGATCCTCTTTTGATGATTGTTTGAGCAACCTTGATCGAGTTTTGCAGAGATGCGAAGACACTAGTCTTGTCCTGAATTGGGAAAAGTGTCACTTTATGGTTAATGAAGGCATTGTATTGGGGCACAAGATCTCCGAGAGAGGTATTGAAGTTGATAAAGCCAAAGTTGATGTTATTGAAAAGATGCCATGTCCCAAGGACATAAAAGGTATAAGAAGTTTCCTTGGTCACGCTGGTTTTTATAGGAGGTTCATTAAGGACTTTTCTAAAATCTCTAGGCCTCTGACTAATTTATTGCAAAAAGATATTCCTTTTGTCTTTGATGATGATTGTGTAGAAGCGTTTGAAGTACTTAAGAAAGCTTTGATCACTGCACCTATTGTTCAGCCACTTGATTGGAATTTACCTTTTGAAATTATGTGCGATGCTAGTGATTATGTTGTAGGTGCTATTTGAGGGCAAAGAGTCGATAAGAAATCGAATGTTATCTAGTATGCTAGTAAGACTCTTGATACTGCCCAGAGAAATTATGCTACTACTGAAAAAGAGTTCTTAGCAGTTGTGTTTGCATGTGATAAGTTTAGACCTTATATTGTTGATTCCAAAGTTACTATTCACACTGATCATGCTGCTATTAAATATCTTATGGAAAAGAAAGATGCTAAGCCTAGGCTCATTAGATGGGTTCTCCTGCTCCAAGAATTCGACTTGCATATTATTGATAGAAAGGGAGCTGAGAACCCCGTTGCAGATAACTTGTCTAGGTTAGAGAATGTTCTTGGTGACCCACTGCCTATTAATGATAGCTTTCCTGGCGAACAATTAGCGGTCATGAATGCTTCTCGTACTGCTCCTTGGTATGCTGATTATGCTAATTACATTGTTGCTAAATATTTACCGCCTAGTTTCACATACCAGCAAAAGAAAAAGTTCTTTTATGATTTAAGACATTACTTCTGGGATGATCCACACCTTTATAAAGAAGGAGTAGATGGTGTTATTAGACGTTGTGTGCCTGAGCATGAACAGGAACAGATTCTACGTAAGTGTCACTCCGAATCTTATGGAGGACACCACGCTGGAGATAGAACTGCACACAAGGTACTACAATCTGGTTTTTATTGGCCTACTCTCTTCAAATATGCTCGTAAGTTTGTCTTATCTTGTGATGAATGTCAAAGAATAGGTAACATTAGTAGACGTCAAGAAATGCCAATGAATTATTCTCTTGTTATTGAACCATTTGATGTTTGGGGATTTGATTATATGGGACCTTTTCCTACCTCTAATGGTTATACACATATTTTAGTTGCTGTTGATTACGTTACTAAGTGGGTAGAAGCTATTCTAACTAGTAGTGCTGATCATAACACTTCTATTAAAATGCTTAAAGAAGTTATTTTCCGAGGTTTGGAGTCCCTAGATATCTTATGACTGATGGTGGTTCACATTTTATTCATGGTGCTTTCCGTAAGATGCTTGCTAAGTATGATGTTAATCATAGAATAGTATCTCCTTATCATCCGCAGTCTAGTGGTCAAGTAGAGTTGAGCAATAGAGAGCTCAAATTAATTTTGCAAAAGACTGTGAATAGATCTAGAAAGAATTGGTCCAAAAAACTTGATGATGCATTATGGGCCTATAGAGCTGCATACAAAAATCCTATGGGTATGTGTCCTTATAAGATGGTTTATGGAAAAGCATGTCATTTACCTCTTGAACTCGAACATAAAGCATATTGGGCTATTAAAGAGCACAATTATGACTTCAAACTTGCCGGTGAGAAGAGGTTGTTTGATATTAGCTCACTTGATGAATGGAGAATCCAAGCATATGAGAATGCCAAGCTTTTCAAAGAAAAAGTCAAACGCTGGCATCATAAGAGGAGACAAAAGCGTGAGTTTAATGTAGGGGATTATGTGTTATTATTCAACTCTCGTTTAGGATTTTTTGTAGGAAAACTTCTCTCAAAATGGGAAGGTCCCTACATTATCGAGGAGGTCTATCATTCTGGTGCTATAAAAATCAACAACTTCGAAGGCACAAATCCGACGGTGGTAAACGGTCAAAGAATTAAACACTATATTTCACGTAATCCTATCAATGTTGAAACTAATATTATTGAAATCGTAACCCCCGAGGAATACATAAGGGACACTTTCCAGAACATTCCAGACTCCGAAAAGGCATAGGTATGTGGTACGGTAAGTAAACCGACTCCAAAACAACTCTAATGGCAATTTTTATTAGTTTTGGGTTATTTAAAAAATTTAGGAAGAAAGAAGTAGTCTGAAAGGGACACGAGGCCCCCACGAGAGTGGAGGGCGCCCCCCCCCTATAGGGCGCGCCCCCTGTCTCATGGGCACCTCGTGTGCCTCCTGGACTCCGTTTTCTTGCACGTTACGTATTTTGGTCGGTAAAAATTCATTATATATACTCCCGAAGGTTTTGACCACCGTATCATGCAAATATCCTTTGTTTTCGTTTCGAGCTGTTTTCGTTGCAGATTTTGAGCACCATGACTCTCCCTCCTCCAACAATGAAGACAAGGATGCTTGGCTATTGAAGATAGAGCTGAAAAGAGAGGAACCAGAAGAGATCAACAAGGATGAAGGGATCAAGAAGGCCATGGAGGTTCAAGCTCCGATGGTGAAAGAGGAAGACATCCCTCAACCTTTACCTAACCTTTTCACTCCAACAGAGATTGAAGCTTTCAAGATGATTGAGTTAGCTCGCATACAGAACAAGTATCTCACACAGGAGAATATCTTGTTGAAGGATCATATCGCCGGACTCAAGGGCATTATCCGCAAGTTGGAGGAGCTTTTACGCTCGATGTGCGATAATCCACCGTCATCATCACCACCTCCATCACCTCCGAGGACATAATCACATGGGTATGGGCACTCCCCTTGGCAACTACCAAGCTTGGGGGAGGTGCCCCGGTATCGTATCACCATCACACTCCTATCTTTACCGCTTTATTTAGTTCGATCCTTTTAGTAGTATCTTGATCTAGTAGTTTGAAGTCTTGATATCAAGTAGTTTTGAGTTTTGCCTTGTGATCTCTTTTTGTAATCGAGTCCGTGAGTCATATATAATAAAGATTAGTGTTGAGTCAAGGGCTTTGCTATGACTCTATGATCTTGAGAAAGTAGAAAGAATAAAAGAGTTCATATTGATCTTATGGATAGTGATAACTTCACACATAGAAAGTATGAGGCATAAAAATTGTTGAGAGTTGATGAACGTAGCATTGGTCATCGTTGCAATTAATAGGAAGTGATAAGGAAAGAGGGGTTCACATATAAATATATTACCTTGGACAACTTTTATGATTGTGAAGCACTCATTAAGTATGACATGCTAAAAGAGTTGATGTTGGACAAGGAAGACAACGTAATGGTTTATGTTTTCTGACATCTCAGTTAAAGTATATTGTCACTGACCTTCCAAACATGTTGAGCTTGCCTTTCCCCCTCCTGCTAGGCAAATTCCTTGCACCAAGTAGATATACTACTTGTGCTTCCAAATATCCTTAAACCCAGTTTTGCCATGAGAGTCCACCATACCTACCTATGGATTGAGTAAGATCCTTCAAGTAAGTTGTCATCGGTGCAAGCAATAAAAATTGCTCTCTAAATATGTATGACTTATTAGTGCAGAGAAAATAAGCTTTGTATGAACTTGTTGTGGAAGTAATAAAAGCGATGGACTGCATAATAAAGGTCCACACACAAGGGGCAATATAAAGTGACGTTCTTTTGCATTAAGATTTTGTGCATCAACCCTAAACCCGCATGACAACCTCTGCTTCCCTTTGCGAAGGGCCTACTTTTACTTTATGTTTTTACTTTATGCTTGAGTCAAGGTGATCCTCACCTTTCCCTCTTTCATTTTATCCTTTGGCAAGCTCCTCGTGTTTGAAAGATCATGATGCATATATCCAATTGGATGT
Source organism: Triticum aestivum (assembly GCF_018294505.1). NCBI lineage: Eukaryota > Viridiplantae > Streptophyta > Magnoliopsida > Poales > Poaceae > Triticum > Triticum aestivum. The sequence goes on from NC_057810.1 coordinate 244,716,561, forward strand.
AAGTTAGCATGGGCCATTATTGTTGACATCACCTAAAGGTGAATATGTTGGGAGGCAACACAGTAAGCCCCTATCTTTCTCAGTGTCCGGCTGAAACTCTATAACCACAAGTACCGCATGAGTGTTAGCAATTATAGGAGACTACGAGATAGTTGAGTATGTGAGCTTGCTGAAAAGCTCTATTATTGACTCTTTCTGATGTTACAATAAATTGCAATTGCTTCAATGACTGAGATTATAGTTTGTTAGTTCCCAATGAAGTTTTTGAACCATGCATGACATTGTGAATTGCTTATTACTTGAGCATAGGAAATCATATGACAAAATCTATATATGTTGCTGTTATTAGAATGATCATGATGCCCTCATGTCCGTATTTTATTTTTATCGACACCTCTGTCTCTAAACATGTGGACATATATTTCGATTTCGGCTTCCGCTTGAGGACAAGCGAGGTCTAAGCTTGGGGCAGTTGATACGTCCATTTTGCATCATGCTTTTATATCCAAATTTATTGCATTATGGGCTGTTATTACACATTATATCTCAATACTTATGGCTATTCTCTCTTATTTTACAAGGTTTACCATGAAGAGGGGGAATGCCAGTAGCTGGAATTCTGGCTGAAAAAGGAGGAAACACTGGAAACCTATTCTCCACAGCTCCAAAAGTCCTGAAACTCCATGAAACAACTTTTTGGATTTTAATAAGAATTTATGAGCAAAAGAAATAGGCCAGGGGGCCCACACCCTGTCCAGGAGACAGGGCCCCCCTATAGGGCGCGCCCCCTATCTCCTGGGCCCCCTGGTGGGCCTCCGGCGTCCATCTTCTGCTATATCATCACTTTTACCCTGGAAAATATCGTGGGCAAGCTTACGGGACAAAACTCCGCCACCACGAGGCGAAACCTTGGCAGAATCAATCTAGGGCTCTGGCGGAGCTGTTCTGCCGGGGACACTTCCCTCCGGGAGGGGGAAATCATCACCAACGTCATCACCAACGATCCTCTCATCAGGAGGGGGTCAATCTCCATCAACATCTTCACCAGCACCATCTCCTCTGAAAACCCTAGTTCATCTCTTGTATCCAATCTTGTATCAAAACCACAAATTGGTACCTGTGGGTTGCTAGTAGTGTTGATTACTCCATGTAGTTGATGCTAATTGGTTTACTTGGTGGAAGATCATATGTTCAGATCCTTTATGCATATTATTACTCCTATGATTATTAACATGAATATGCTTTGTGAGTAGTTATGTTCGTTCCTGAGGACATGGGTGAAGTCTTGCTATTAGTAGTCATGTGAATTTGGTATTCGTTCGATATTTTGATGAGATGTATGTTCTCTTTTCCTCTAGTGGTGTTATGTGAACGTAGACTACATGACACTTCACCATTATTTGGGCCTAGAGGAAGGCATGGGGAAGTAATAAGTAGATGATGGGTTGCTAGAGTGACAGAAGCTTAAACCCTAGTTTATGCGTTGCTTCGTTAGGGGTTGATATGGATCCATATGCTTAATGTTGTGGTTAGGTTTACCTTAATAATTCCTTTTGTAGTTGCGGATGCTTGCAATAGGGGTTAATCATAAGTGGGACGCTTGTCCAAGTTAGGGCAGTACCCAAGTACCGGTCCACCCACATATCAAATTATCAAAGTACCGAATGCGAATCATATGAACGTGATGAAAACTAGCTTGACGATAATTCCCAATGTGTCCTTGGGAGCTCCTTTATCATTATTAGAATTTGTCCAGGCTTATCCTTTGCTACATAAAGGATAGGGCCACCTTGCTGCACTTTACTTACTTTATTTACTTGTTGCTCGTTACTATTCATCTTATCACAAAACTATCTATTACCTACAATTTCAGTGCTTGCAGAGAAATCCTTATTGAAAACCACTTATCATTTCCTTCTGCTCCTCGTTGGGTTCGACGCTCTTACTTATCGAAAGGACTACGATAGATCCCCTACACTTGTGGGTCATCAATGAGCTGGGCATCGAACCCGCCAACGGGGACGGAAAGGTCATGGCGAACTGGTTTCCCATAGAGCTCAAGGACGGTGCCTGCACCTGGCTCCTGAACCTGCCTCCTGGCACGATCACTTCCTGGGACGAGGTGCGCACTCGCTTCATCGCCAACTTTCAGGGCACTCGCGACCGCCCGCCGGCCGTGGGTGACCTGCGCCGCATCAAGCAGCAACCTGGAGAGACCTTGCAGAAGTACATATAGCGCTTCAACAGCGCTTGCCTCAAGGTTCCCAAGGTAACCGAGGAGGCCATCATCTCGGCATTCTCTGATGGCGTCCGCGATGTCAAGATGAAGGAGGAGCTGGCAATCCATGAAGATCTGTGCACGTCTCTGGAGTTGTTCAACCTGGCGACCAAGTGCGCAAGGGCTGAGGAGGGACACCTCTTCTTTCTCGAGCTCCCAGCAGCAGATCCAGAAGAGAAGAGGGCCAAGGCCAAGGATGTGAAGCGCAAGGGAGCAGCTGTGCTCGCAGAAGAGCCGGACATGAAGCGCGACAGGGACCAGCCAGAGTCGTCCAAAGGCAGCTAGTACTCTGTGTACCATGATCTCCACACCCACAACACCAACGAATGCCAAGAGCTCAGGGCCGTGCGAGAAGGCTGTGTCGGTCGACGCCTCGAGCATAACGATCGGGGCTACGGCCGAGGCGGAGGAAGAGGTGGAGGACGATGGGACGACCGAGGCCCTCGCCAAGGGTGGTGTGACCGACCTCGTGAGGACCGCTGGCAGGACCAGCCTCGCAAGGGGGCTTGGAGGGATCAGCCTCGTGAGGATTGCCCACAAGGAAACGCAGGACTTCCTCCTCTGCCACCACCGCCAAGAAGGAATGACGACCATCATCAGGACGAGGGGACTAGGGGCTTCCAGGAGCCGCGTGCAATCGCTTGCATCTTGGACGGTGCCCAGGCCCGTGCCTCTCAGTGTATCTTCAAGCAGTTTGCTCGCGAGGTGAATGCAGTCCTCCCCAAGCTTGAGGCCATGCGCCCCCTCAGGTGGTCAGCGTGCGCCATCATGTTCAGTTCAGCGGATCAGCTCAAGAGCGCGGCAATGGCCGATGTCCTCCCGATGCTCTGTTCCCCAGTCATCGGCAATGTGCAAGTTACCAGGACCCTCATCAACGGCGGAGCAGGGCTCAACGTCCTGTTTGTCGTGACGTTCAACAATCTCCAAGTGCCATACGATCAGCTTCAACCAACCAAGCATTTCTCAGGAGTCACTGATGGTTCCACTGTCCCGATAGGGCAGGTCCACCTCCCTGTCACCTTTGGGCAGCGCAAGAACTACCATACCGAGCTCATTGACTTCGACGTCGCCCACATTGGCCTGCCATACAATGCCATCCTCGGATATCCCGCTCTGGCCAAGTTTAGGGCAGTGACACGCCATGGCTACAACGTCCTCAAGATGCCAGGAAGTGGCGGAGTCATCACGGTCCCCTGTGAAGAGAAGGATGCGGTGTGTTCCCTTGAGCGCGCCTTTCAAGACACATCAATCAAGGACCCAGACAGCAAGAGTGGAAACCTTCCCGAAGCAGCTCCCAAGAAGAAGAAGACATCACTTGGCTTAAGGCCTCAGGAGGCAGGCACCTCCGGAGGCGCCACATCCGGACCTGCGCCCATCCAAGGGGCGCCACCCTCTGTTGCAAAGGAAGGCGTGCTCGGCGCCCTCCTCGGGCAAGGCTCGGGGGCTCTCTCCTGGGGAGCCACTGACTTTGCCAAGATCATGAGGGAGGCGCTTAGGCACCACTTGGAGGCGTGCTTCACGGCACGTTTCCCTCAGGAGCATAAGACAAGGAGGGCCCAACCCTCAGGAGTTCATCACCAAGGTCGCTCAGGAGTTGTAGGAATCGAGAGTCATGCGCGGCAATCGCCGCTTGCCCAGCTTAGCTCCCCATCCAGACGAGGACGGTGGGCAGCCCGTTTGCATCGACTACCCAGGGCTCAATCAAGTCGCGTCTCAGGAGTGCTTCTGGCCTTCGCGCGTGGGGCGTTGCGAGGGTCCACCGCATAGCTACGTTCGCATGCCCTTCGGTTTGTCGAACGATGCTGCTGCTCACCAGCACCTAATGAGGAGCATCCTGGAAGCTCAGGTGGCGAAGTACCGCGCACTCCTGGAGGAAATGGAGATGGACCTCGCTGAGCCGCCCGTGCCTCTCGAGCCTCCCGAGGCTCGGAGCCCTGAATGCTCATGAGGATTGGCTTCTTCACCACGCACCGTCAGCTACTCCGACACTCGCCCTGCAATGGTATCAGGTGACTTATCTCAAGTTTCATTTCAGCTGGGAGCGCCCTCAGGGCTACATCATTCCCAGGTCGCGTGGGTCTGTCCCCGCAGCATGTATCCGTTTTGCCTATGTCTTCAGCTTACCTTGTTGGGGGCGCCCCATGGGCTGCATCATCCCCAAGCCGCTTGGGCCTGACCCAGTGGCGTGTACCTTTCTCTGCATCTATCTAAATTGATTTACTTCTTCATGCTTAACCTGCTTCAGATAATCGCCTGCTCGATTGACACCTACCTTTGGAGCCACTCGCTCTGGCACGGCGCTTGCGCATGGGTCCGTCCCTGCAACATCAATAAATGTGAGTGGTCGAGCTCTGGCCGCGGCAGCCCCGCAAGGCGCTACCTCACCAGGCCCTCAGTGCCACAATCACTCCCTCGGAGCAACCAATGGCCGGCTGGCAACCATAATGGCAGTCCTTGTTTCCCTCGTGTTGGTGTACAGGATCCACCTAAGGAATGGCGTGGGGGGCGTCGTCAGCCCTCTCTCTCTCTCTCCCATGCCATCCGCTCGCACGTTAAAAGGGGAGCGCCTGAGCATCGTGAATCAGGGGCTCTTACTGGCTCTCCAGCCCTCACCCCCTGGCCTTGACCCACGGCATCGCGAACTGTCATACCAGCGGCGGCTGAGCTCGCTCGAGGGCCGGGACCTGAGGACGTAGAGCATGAACGAAAGTGTGGGGAAGAGGGGAGAAGCTCACGAAGGCCTGGCCCAGCGACACCCCAGCTACCGGCGTGCAGGACCGGCACCTCGTCAAAGAACAACTCCAAGTTCACGAGATAAGTCACGCCCCTGGAAAAGCTAAATCAACGCGACGCTAAACCCTCGCCTAGTGCGGCTCTGTCACGGCGACGTTGCTTTCCTTTCTTGCCCAGCGGAGGCTGCTTGAGCGCTAAAGGGGACCTCCTGAGCATCGCGCCTCGGGGACTCTTACTGGACCTTGGGCCGCTCACCTCCTGGCCTTGACCACGTCATCGCGACCTGGCATACCAGCGACGGTTGAAGCCTGCCTGGGGACCGGGACCTATCAGCGTAGAGCACCAAGCCCTCGTGAGGATAGAAAGGGGGAGCCGAGCCGAGACAGGACAAGCATCTCGCATTGCTCCGTAATAAGGGTAATGTTCACAAAAGACACAACAGACGCTTTACATACCCCCACGGGGTGTTTCTCTAATTCCTCGCAGGGAACAAAAGGTGCCAATCCTAAGGAATGCTAACTACACGTTCCCCCATCAGAGATGCCATCATCAACAGTGAGCCACCAAGGGCCGGCACCAAACCCATCCAGATCAGCGGCCGCGGCAGCCTCATGCAGCTGCCCTGCTCCGAGCACAATGCGAGCTCGGGGGCTCGTAGCTATCGTCGCTCGTTTCCGGGTTCACGAGAAGCTCAGGAGAGTCGCTGGACCCTTCGGGTTCTCCGCTGCTGCCAGAGGAGCTGCTGAGGAAAAGGTTGGCAGGCCTGGCCCTCGCCACTTCTACACCCCGGCCGCCTTCCTTGGGGCAACACTCCAGTCGGCGTCCTTCCGCGTCGAAGACCTTGAAGAACATCAAGGAGGTGCCATCGTATTCGAGATGGATTACGAAGGCATCCCCTGTTGGGCAGACCCGGGCAATCTCGCCCCAGCCCCGGGTCATGTAGACCTTGCACGGAGCGACAACCTCGACTTCCCCTCCGGTCGGAAGGGTACTGCAGTCAGCATGCTGCAGCCAGAGCTCAAGAGGCCCCCTCGGCGGCATGTCCAAGGCGAAGGAGGGAGGAAGGCGAAGCCAAGAGCTTGGAGGCATCGCGGCGTGAAGCACAAGCTCGCGAGAAGAGCCCTCGACATGGGCCCCAGGGGCGACGACGCGCACTGCCGTGACTCATCAACATCGCCGGCGGCGCAGGCGGTGCCATTCGGCGTCGCCTTCTCTAGGGCCCTCAGCCCGGGCGTACAAGGGCAACGGAAACCTAGGCGGCGGCCGCTCGTACCAAGGCCTTGACATCTCCTGCCCCGCGACCACGTCGGGCGGCCGGGGACCGGCCATTTCTTCGGCGGAAGCAGGTCGGGACCCTCTCGGGGGGCCTTCCCTTTCTCTTCCGCTGAGAACCGGTGGATCAGCGCCATTGGCGTGAAGTGGAGCAAGGGCGAAGAAGAACGAGTGAAGCGGAAAGGTATGGACTGCGGGGGCTCTCACCCGTCCGTACTTATAGTCCAGGGGAGGCCAACCGTCGGCCTCCATGATCGCAGGTAATCATGACTCATTTCTACATGCAGGGACTTGTTAAGTCGAGCAGTTGCCGAGGCACCATGGGGAAGCGAAGGCGCCCACGTCCAATCAACCGCCACGCGGCGCCCATGGCCGCAGGATGATGGGGCCCGCGGCGCTCCGCACTTGCCACTTCGCTTCTCTGCTAAGCCAAGTCCGAGCGCACCTTGGGCTCGGGGGCTATTGTCGGCGTTCTGGGAATGGGGGTCCCAAAACTTGCGTGCCTGCGGCCTGCGGCGTGGCTCGAGTGGTGGCCCAGCACGGCCCATCTTCATCAGTGCAAAACTCAAGACCCTCGCGAGCAGCCAAGCCTCGCGGGGCGGACGACACAAGGCTTCCTCAGGAGCGGCCTCGCCAGGCAGGCTCGCGAGGAGGCGGAGAGATCAAGGCAAGGGTACCTTGCGAGGTGTTCGTGACACAAGCCGTGACGATCGTGACCAGGCGGGCGCCGCCCTGTGCAGTGTCCTTGTTTCCTCTTTGGTGCAAAGGGCGCAAGCACAGGCGCGGAGTACCGATGCATCAGGCAAAGGTTACCATTTCAATGCAACGAGACCAAGACCAGCAGAGCGGCAGGACGGAGGTCACTGTGGAGCCCAAGACGGCGTCACCGCCAGTGCCTTTGGTAGCCGAAGACCAACTTTAGTCAGGATAACTTGTACTAGATGTTCCCCTTCAAAATGGCCGTTGTTCGTGCCCTTCCCACTTAATATTTGGGAAGACGACTAGGGCCTCTATAAATAGAGATGTCCACCACAGTAGGAGGGGATGGAAAGCCTTCTCAAGTAGAACACTGCACCAGCTCAAGAACACCTCTCGCGAGGCAGTTCTTCCCTGTACTGTTCATCATCCGCCCCTGAGGCAATCCACCACACCACACACTGGAGTAGGGTATTACACCACAATGGTGGCCTGAACCAGTATAAATCTTGTGTCCCTCGTGTAGTTCATCGTTTAGCTTAGATTCTCGCGAGGCGATCAGACGTGGATTGGTAGGGGGAAGATCTTCGTGCGCACCCCAGAGTTCGAACCTTAAGGGTCTGCCGGAACCCAACATCCGACAGCGCCCTCCACCCTTGTGGATGCCTCATGTCTCTTTCGGACTACTTTAAATTTCCTAATTTTTTAAATATTCCAAAACAGAGAAAAAATGCTATTACAACAGTTTTGGAGTCGGTTTACTTATCGTACCACATACCTATTCCTTTTCGGAGTCTGAAACGTTCTGGAAAGTGTCCCTTATGTACTCCTCCAGGGTTATGGTATCAATTATATTGGTCTCAACATTTATGGGATTACCTGAGATGTAATGTTTCATTCTTTTACCGTTCACCACCTTCGGATTCGTGCCTTCAGCGTTATTGTTTTTTATGGCACCGGAACGATAGACCTCCTCGGTAATATAAGGACCTTCCCATTTAGAGAGAAGCTTCCCTTGAAACATCTTAAACAAGAGTTGTATGACAAAACATGATCACCTACATTAAACTCACGCATTTGTATCCTTTTGTCAGGCCATATTTTAACTTTTTCTTCAAACAACTTGGCATTCTCATAGCCTTGGGTTCTCCATTCATCAAGTGAGCTAATGTCAAATAACCTCTTCTCACCGGAAAGTTTGAAATCATAATTGAGCTCTTTAATATCCCAATATGACTTATGTTCTAGTTCAAGAGGTAAGTGACAGTTCTATAAGCCCATAATGCATCATCAAGTTTCTTAGACCAATTGTTTGTAGATCTATTAACAGTGTGTTGCAAAATCAATTTAGTCTCTCTATTGCTCAACTCTACTTGACCACTAGACTGTGGGTGATATGCAGATGCAATTCTATGGTTAACATCATACTTAGCAAGCATTTTACGAAAAGCACCATGAATAAAATGTGAACCACCACCAGTCATTAAATATGTAGGGACTCCAAACCTCAGAAAAATAACTTCTTTAATCATCTTAATAGAAGTGTTATGATCAGCACTACTAGTTGGAATAGCTTCTACCCACTTAGTAACGTAATCAACAACAACTAAAGTATGTGTATACCCATTAGAGGAAGGAAATGGTCCCATATAATCAAAGCCCCAAACATCAAATGGTTCAATAACAAGTGAATAATTCATAGGCATTTCCTGTAGTCTACTAATATTACCAATTCTTTGGCATTCATCACAAGACAAGACAAACTTACGAGCATTTTTGAAGAGAGTAGGCCAATAAAAACCGGATTGTAATACCTTGTGTGCAGTTCTATCTCCAGCATGGTGTCTGTAACTCCCGGATAATCATGCTACAGTAGCCCCACGTTAATGGGGCCATGTCACCCCTATTAATGTTGCTAATCTCGCGTTGACTCAAAACTATTCAAAATCAAATTTGAATTTTTGTCAAGCATCAAAAAATTTCAAACATTAAAAAGAAAATGTTCGGAGGGTGCCAATAATTGGCTAGGTATTTATGGTGAAGGAACCGTGCTTTTATAAAAGGCCTAAATATTTAAGATGAAATAAAACCGAAAAGGAAATAAAGAAAAAAGGATAAAACAAAAAACAAACAAATGAAAAGACCCCGCTGGGCCAACTGACCCAACTGGCCAGCCCAGTTGTCCATTACAGCC
>NC_057810.1:244726109-244744696 GCF_018294505.1 Triticum aestivum
GTAACAGGAGGCGGGACACAATGTTTACCCAGGTTCGGGCCCTCTCTATGGAGGTAATTGAAGGAAATATGCCCTAGGGGCAATAATAAAGTTATTATTTATTTCCTCATATCATGATAAATATTTATTATTCATGCTAGAATTGTATTAACCGGAAACATAATACATGTGTGAATACATAGACAAATCTATAGTCACTAGTATGCCTCTACTTGACTAGCTCATTAATCAAAGATGGTTATGTTTCCTAACCGTAGACATGTGTTGTCATTTGATTAAGTGGGATCACGTCATTAGAAGAATGATGTGATTGACATGACCCATTCCGTTAGCCTAGCACTTGATCGTTTAGTATATTGCTATTGCTTTCTTCATGACTTATACATGTTCCTGTAACTATGAGAATTGTGTAACTCCCGTTTACCGGAGGAACACTTTGGGTACTACCAAACGTCACAACGTAACTGGGTGATTATAAAGGAGTACTACAGGTGTCTCTGAAGGTACATGTTGAGTTGACGTATTTCGAGATTAGGTTTTGTCACTCCGATTGTCGGAGAGGTATCTCTGGGCCCTCTCGGTAATGCACATCACTATAAGCCTTGCAAGCAATGTAACCAATGAGTTGATTACGGAATGATGCATTTCATAACGAGTAAAGAGACTTGCCAATAACGAGATTGAACTAGGTATTGGATACCGACGATCGAATCTCGGGCAAGTAACATACCGATGACAAAGGGAACAACGTATGTTGTTATGCGGTTTGACCGATAAAGATCTTCGTAGAATATGTAGGAACCAATATGGGCATCCAGGTTCCGTTATTGGTTATTGACCGAGAATAGTTCTATGTCATGTCTACATAGTTCTCGAACCCGTAGGGTCCGCACGCTTAAGGTTTCAATGACAGTTATATTATGAGTTTATGAGTTTTGATGTACCGAAGGAGTTGGAGTCCCGGATGAGATCGGGGACAGGACGAGAAGTCTCGAAATAGTCGAGATGTAAAGATTGATATATTGGACGACTATATTCGGAGTTCGGAAAGGTTCCAAGTCATTCGGGTATTTTTCGGAGTACCGGAGAGTTACAGGAATTCGCCGGGGAGTATATGGGCCTTATTGGGCCATACGGGAATAGAGGAGAGAGGCTGAAAGGAAGGAGGCGCGCAGCCCCCCTCTGGTCCGAATTGGACAAGGGGTGCGGCCCCTTTTTCCTTCCTCCTCTCCCCCTCTTTCCTTCTCTCCTACTCCAACAAGGAAGGGGGGGAGTCCTACTCCCGGTGGGAGGAGGACTCCTCCTGGCGCGCCCCTCTTGGCCGGCAGACCCCCTCTCCCTTGCTCCTTTATATACAGGGGCAGGGGGGCACCTCTAGACACAACAACAATTGATCCCTTGGATCTCTTAGCCGTGTGCGGTGCCCCCCTCCACCATATTCCACCTCGGTCATATCGTCGCGGAGTTTAGGCGAAGCCCTGCGCCGGTAGAACATCATCATCGTCACCACGCCGTCGTGCTAACGGAACTCATCTCCGGAGCTTTGCTGGATCGGAGACCGGAGAGCGTCATCGAGCTGAACGTGTGCTGAACTCAGAGGTGCCATACGTTCGGTACTTGTATCGGTCGGATCGTGAAGAAGTACGACTACATCAACCGCGTTGTCATAACGCTTCCGCTTATGGTCTACGAGGGTACGTGGACAACACTCTCCCCTCTCGTTGCTATATCATCACCATGATCTTGCGTGTGCGTAGAATTTTTTTTGAAATTACTACGTTCCCCAACAGTGGCATCCGAGCCAAGTTTTATGCGTTGATGTTATATGCATGAGTAGAACACAAGTGAGTTGTGGGCGATACAAGTCATACTGCTTACCAGCATGTCATACTTTGGTTCAGCGGTATTGTTGGATGAAGCGGCCCGGACCGACATTACGCGTACGCTTACGCGAGACTGGTTTTACCGCCGTGCTTTGCACACAGGTGTCTAGCGGGTGTCTATTTCTCCAACTTTAGTTGAACCGAGTGTGGCTAGGCCCGGTCCTTGCGAAGGTTAAAACAGCACCAACTTGACGAACTATCGTTGTGGTTTTGATACGTAGGTAAGAACGGTTCTTGCTCAGGCCATAGCAGACACGTAAAACTTTCAACAACAAAGTAGAGGACGTCTAACTTGTTTTTGCAGGGCATGTTGTGATGTGATATGGTCAAGACGTGATGAGATATAAGTTGTTTTATGAGATGATCATGTTTTGTTGAAGTTATCGGCAACTGGCAGAAGCTCTATGGTTGTCTCTTTGTTGCATAAGATGCAAGTGCCAAATGATTGCTTTACTTTATCGCTATGCGATAGCAATAGTTGCAAGAGAAATAGTTTGCGAGACGACCATGTGACGACACATTGATATAGATCAAGATGATGAAGATCATGGTGTCGTGCCGGTGACGATAGAGATCATGACAGTACTTTGGAGATGGAGATCAAAGGCGCAAGATGATCATGGCCATATCATGTCACATATTTTGATTGCATATGATGTTTATCTGTTATACATCTTATTCTGTTTTGTTTGACGGTAGCATTTTAAGATGATCTCTCACTAATTATCAAGAAGTGTTCTCCCTGAGTATGCACCGTTGCGAAAGTTCTTCGTGCTGAGACACCACGTGATGATCGGGTGTGATAGGCTCTACGTTCAAATACAACGGGTGCAAAACAGTTGCACACGCGGAATACTCAGGTTAAACTTGACGAGCCTAGCATATACAGATATGGCCTCGGAACACGGAGACCGAAAGGTCGAGCGTGAATCATATAGTAGATATGATCAACATAGTGATGTTCACCATTGAAACTACTCCATCTCACGTGATGATTAGACATGGTTTAGTTGATATGGATCACGTAATCACTTAGAGGATTAGAGGGATGTCTATCTAAGTGGGAGTTCTTAAGTAATATGATTAATTGAACTTAAATTTATCATGAACTTAGTCCTAGTAGTATTTTGCAAATTATGTTGTATATCAATAGCTCGCGTTGTTGCTTTCATATGTTTATTTTGATATGCTTCTAGAGAAAATTGTGTTGAAAGATGTTAGTAGCAATGATGCGGATTGGATTCGTGATCTGAGGTTTATCCTCATTGCTGCACAGAAGAATTATGTCCTTAATGCACCGCTAGGTGATAGACCTATTGCAGGAGCAGATGCAGACGTTATGAACGTTTGGCTAGCTCAATATAATGACTACTTGATAGTTTAGTGCACCATGCTTAACGGCTTAGAATCGGGACTTCAAAGACGTTTTGAACGTCATGGACCATATGAGATGTTCCGGGAATTGAAGTTAATATTTCAAGCAAATACCCGAGTTGAGAGATATGAAGTCTCCAACAAGTTCTATAGCTAAAAGATGGAGGAGAATCACTCAACTAGTGAGCATGTGCTCAGATTGTCTGGGTACTTCAATCGCTTGAATCAAGTGGGAGTTAATCTTCCAGATAAGATAGTGATTCATAGAATTCTCTAGTCACCATCACTAAGTTACTAGAACTTCGTGATGAACTATTGTATGCAAGGGATGACGAAAACGATTCCCGAGCTCTTCGTGATATTGAAATCGATGAAGGTAGAAATCAAGAAAGAGCATCAAGTGTTGATGACTGATAAGACCACTAGTTTCAAGAAAAGGTCAAAGGGAAAGAAAGGGAACTTCAAGTGGAAAGACAAGCAAGTTGTCACTCCTGCGAAGAAGCCCAAAGCTGGACCATAGCCTGAAACTGAGTGCCTACACTGCAAAGGAAATAGTCACTGGAAGCGGAAATGCCCTGAATATTTGGTAGATAAGAAGGATGGCAAAGTGAACAAATGTATATTTGATATACAGGTTCTTGATATGTGCCTTACTAGTGTTTATAGTAGCCCCTGAGTATTTGATACTTGTTCGGTTGCTAAGATTAGTAACTCAAAACAGGAGTTACAGAATAAACAGAGACTAGTTGAAGGGGAAATGACGATGAGTGTTGGAAGTAGTTCCAAGATTGATATGATCATCATCGCACACTCCCTAAACTTTCGGGATAAGTGTTAAACCTAAATAAATGTTATTTAGCGTTTGCGTTGAGCATGAATATGATTTGATCATGTTTATTGCAATACGGTTATTCATTTAAAGTCAGAGAATAATTGTTGTTCTGTTTACATGAATAAAACCTTCAATGGTCATACACCCAATAAAATAGTTTACTGGATCTCGACCGTAGTGATACACATATTCATAATATTGATGCCAAAAGATGCAAAGTTAATAATGATAGTGCAACTTATTTGTGGCACTGCCGTTTGGGTCATATCGGTGTAAAGCGCATGAAGAAACTCCATTAAGATGGATTTTCGGAATCACTTGGTCATGAATCATTTGATGCTTGCGAACCGTGCCTTTTGGGCAAGATGACTAAAACTCCGTTCTTCGGAACAATGGAACGAGCAAAAAACTTGTTGGTTATAATACATACTGATGTATGCAGACCAATGAGTATTAAGGCTCGTGGCGAGTATCGTTATTTTATGACCTTCACAGATGATTTAAGCAGATATGGGTATATCTACTTGATGAAACATAAGTCTGAAATAGTTGAAGGGTTCAAAGAATTTCAGAGTGAAGTGGAAAATCATCGTAACAAGAAAATAAAGTTTCTGCGATCTGATCATGGAGGAGAATATTTGAGTTACGAGTTTGGTCTTCAATTAAAACAATGTGGAATAGTTTCACAACTCACGCCAACTGCAACACCACAACGTTATGGTGTGTCCGAACGTCGTAACCACACTTTATTGGATATGGTGCGATCTATGATGTCTCTTATTGATTTACCATTATCGTTTTGGGGTTATGCATTAGAGACAGCTGCATTCACGTTAAAAGGGCACCATCTAAATCCGTTTGAGATGACACTATATGAACTGTGGTTTAGCAAGAAACCCAAGTTGTCGTTTCTTAAAGTTTGGGGCTATGATGCTTATGTGAAAAAGTTTCATCCTGATAAGCTCAAACCCAAATTGGAGAAGTGCGTCTTCATGGAATACCCAAAGGAAACTGTTGGGTACACCTTCTATCACAGATTTGAAGGCAAAATATTCGTTGCCAAGAATGGATCCTTTCTAGAGAAGAAGTTTCTCTCGAAAGAAGTGAGTGGGAGGAAAGTAGAGCTTGATAAGGTAATTTGTACCTTCTCCCGAATTGGAAAGTAGTTCATCACAGAAATCAGTTCCAGTGATTCCTACACCAATTAGTGAGGAAGCTAATGATGATGATCATGAAACTTCAGATCAAGTTACTACAGAACATCGTAGGTCCTCCAGAATACAGTCCGCACCAGAGTGGTACAGTAATCCTGTTCTGAAAGTCATGTTACTAGACCATGATAAACCTATGAACTATAAGGAAGCGATGATGAACCCAGATTCCGCAAAATGGTTGGAGGCCGTGAAATCTGAGATAGGATCCATGTATGAGAACAAAGTGTGGACTTTGGTGGACTTGCTCGATGATAGTAGTGTTACTATCTACAAGAGGAAGACGGACGTTGATAGTAGTGTTACTATCTACAAAGCTCGACTTGTCGTAAAAAGGTTTTTGACAAGTTCAAGGTGTTGACTACAATGACATTTTCTCAATTGTAGCGATGCTTAAGTCTGTCTGAATCATGTTAGCAATTGCCACAATTTATGAAATCTGGCAAATGGATGTCAAAACTGCATTCCTTAATGGTTTTCTTAAAGAAGAGTTGTATATGATGCAACCAGAAGGTTTTGTCAATCCTAAAGGTGCTAACAAAATATGCAAGCACCAGCAATCCATCTATGGACTGGTGTAAGCATCTCGGAGTTGCAATATACGCTTTGATAAGTTGATCAAAGCATATAGTTTTATACAGACTTGCGGTGAAGCCTGTATTTACAAGAAAGTGAGTGGGAGCACTACAACATTTCTGATAAGTATATGTGAATGACATATTATTGATCAGAGATAATGTAGAATTATTCTGCAAAGCATAAAGGAGTATTTGAAAAGAGTTCCTTAAAACAAAGACCTCAGTAAAGCTACTTACATATTGGGCATCAAGATCTATTGAGATAGATCAAGATGCTTGATAAGATTTTCAATGAGTACATACCTTGACAAGATTTTGAAATAGTTCAAAATTGAACAGTCAAAGAAGGAGTTCTTGCCTGTGTTGCAAGGTGTGAAGTTGAGTAAGACTCAAGACCCGACCATGGCAGAAAATAGAAAGAGAATGAAAAGTCATTCCCTATGCCTCAGTCATAGGTTCTATAAAGTATGCTATGCTGTGAACCAGACCTATTGTATACTCTGCCCTGGTTTGGCAAGGGAATACAATAGTGATCTAGGAGTAGATCACTGGACATTGGTCAAAATTATCCTTAGTGGAATAAAGGATATGTTTCTCAATTATGAAGGTGACAAAAGGTTCGTCGTAAAAGGTTACGTCGATACAAGTTTTGGCACTGATCCAGATGACTCTAAGTCTTAATATGGATACATATTGAAAGTGGGAGCAATTAGCTAGAGTAGCTCCGTGCAGAGCATTGTAGACATAGAATATTTGCAAAATACATACGGCTCTAAATGTGACAGACCCATTGACTAAGCTTCTCTCACGAGCAAAACATGATCACACCTTAGTACTCTTTGGGTGTTAATCGCATAAGCGATGTGAACTAGATTATTGACTCTAGTAAACCCTTTGGGTGTTGGTCACATGACGATGTGAACTATGGGTATTAATCATATACAGATATGAATATCTATGTAATCTAGATTATTGACTCTAGTGCAAGTGGGAGACTGAAGGAAATATGCCCTAGAGGCAATAATTAAATTATTATTTATTTCCTCATATCATGATAAATGTTTATTATTCATGCTAGAATTGTATTAACTGGAAACATAATACATGTGTGAATACATAGACAAATCTATAGTCACTAGTATGCCTCTACTTGACTAGCTCATTAATCAAAGATGGTTATGTTTCCTAACCATAGACAAGTGTTGTCATTTGATTAAGTGGGATCACGTCATTAGAAGAATGATGTGATTGACATGACCCATTCCGTTAGCCTAGCACTTGATCGTTTAGTATATTGCTATTGCTTTCTTCATGACTTATACATGTTCCTGTAACTATGAGAATTATGTAACTCCCGTTTACCGGAGGAACACTTTGGGTACTACCAAACGTCACAACGTAACTAGGTGATTATAAAGGAGTACTACAGTTGTCTCCGAAGGTACATGTTGAGTTGACTTATTTCGAGATTAGGTTTTGTCACTTCGATAGTCGGAGAGGTATCTCTGGGCCCTCTCGGTAATGCACATCACTATAAGACTTGCAAGCAATGTAACCAATGAGTTGATTACGGAATGATGCATTTCATAACGAGTAAAGAGACTTGCCAATAACAAGATTGAACTAGGTATTGGATACCGACGATCGAATCTCGGGCAAGTAACATACCGATGACAAAGGGAACAACGTATGTTGTTATGCGGTTTGACCGATAAAGATCTTCGTAGAATATGTAGGAACCAATATTGGCATCCAGGTTCCGCTATTGGTTATTGACCGAGAATAGTTCTAGGTCATGTCTACATAGTTCTCGAACCCGTAGGGTCCGCACGCTTAAGGTTTCAATGACAGTTATATTATGAGTTTATGAGTTTTGATGTACCGAAGGAGTTCGGAGTCCCGGATGAGATCGGGGACATGACGAGGAGTCTCGAAATGGTCGAGACATAAAGATCGATATATTGGACGACTATATTCGGAGTTCGGAAAGGTTCCGAGTCATTCGGGTATTTTTCGGAGTACCGGAGAGTTACGGGAATTCGCCGGGGAGTATATGGGCCTTATTGGGCCATACGGGAATAGAGGAGAGCGGCCGAAAGGAAGGAGGCGCGCAGCCCCCCTCTGGTCCAAATTGGACAAGGGGTGCGGCCCCTTTTTCCGTCCTCCTCTCCCCTCTTTCCTTCTCTCCTACTCCAACAAGGAAGGGGGGGAGTCCTACTCCCGGTGGGAGGAGGACTCCTCCTGGCGCGCCCCTCTTGGCCGGCCGACCCCCTCCCCCTTGCTCCTTTATATACAGGGGCAGGGGGGCACCTCTAGACACAACAACAATTGATCCCATGGATCTCTTAGCCGTGTGCGGTGCCCCCCTCCACCATATTCCACCTCGGTCATATCGTCGCGGAGTTTAGGCGAAGCCCTGCGCCGGTAGAACATCATCATCGTCACCACGCCGTCGTGCTGACGGAACTCATCTCCGGAGCTTTGCTGGATCGGAGCCCGGAGATCGTCATCGAGCTGAACGTGTGCTGAACTCGGAGGTGCCGTACGTTCGGTACTTGGATCGGTCGGATCGTGAAGAAGTACGACTACATCAACCGCGTTGTCATAACGCTTCCGCTTACGGTCTACGAGGGTACGTGGACAACACTCTCCCCTCTCGTTGCTATATCATCACCATGATCTTGCGTGTGTGTAGGAAATTTTTTGAAATTACTACGTTCCCCAACAGTAATACCCTACTTCCTGCTTGATTGATCTTGACGAATATGAGTATTACAAGAGTTGATCTACCACAAGATCAAAATGGCTAAACCCTAGAAGTCTAGCCTATGAGATTATGATTGTTGTGGCTAAATCCTAGAAGTCTAAACCCTCCGTTTTATATAGACACCGGGGGGGACTAGGGTTCGACAAAGTCGGTTATAGAGAAAGGAATCTACATATCCGAATCGCCAAGCTTGCCTTCCACGCCAAGGAGAGTCCCATCCAGACACGGAACGAAGTCTTCTATCTTGTATCTTCATAGTCCAACAGTCCGGCCAATGTATATAGTCCGGCTGTGCGAGGACCCCTTAGTCCAGGACTCCCTTAGTAGCCCCTGAACCAGGCTTCAATGACGATGAGTCCGGTGCGCAGATTGTCTTCGGCATTGCAAGGTAGGTTCCTTCTCCGAATACTTCAAAGTAGATCTCGAACACAAGAATCGTGTCCAGCTCTGCAAAACAAGTTCAACAAACAACCATAGAGGCTATAATATTTACGAGTCTAACCCACTGAAAATTTTGGCAGCACGACATTACGTCACTACCCAGCCATTATTTTGAATCGTTTTTTAACCTGCCACCCCACATTTCGGGGGCGGTTTTTATTGGCACGTCTTGTCAAAGCAGAGATCATGTCCCCTTATTACAGGATTTTCATCAACACGGGTGTGCGTAACCCAACCGTTCTGTTGGCATAATTCCTCGGGAATAGGCATGTCTTAAGGCCACGGAGGGGATGCTTGATATTCGTCGCCTTTATAAAGGGGTTAAGGCATGTCCTCTTTTCTTCCATGCTAGTTATTTCCTTCATCCCCACCTCAAGTTCCAACACCCAAGGGTCAATCCAGTTGCTTCGAGCTTCCAGCCATGTCCGGACCCGGCCTTCAAGGCCGGTGGATGGCCTCTTCTGTCACAGAGGAAGATATCTCGAAGCTCAGGGAGGCAAGATACTTGACTGTGGAAATCTACCACAGGCTTCCTGCTCAAGGGCAGGTTATTCCTACTCACAGATCCAATGAGAGGGTAGTGTTTATCTCTCACTTCCTTCAATGGCATGGGTTTGCTCTCCATCCCTTTATTCGAGGGGTCATGTTTTATTACGGGCTAGATTTCCACGATCTAACCCCGGACTTCTTCATCCGTTTCTCGGCGTTCATCACCACGTGTGAGGCCTTCCTCTGTATTTCCCCACACTTCGGCTTATGGATTAAGACCTTTAACGTGAAACCGAAGGTAATCGACAGGAAACAAGAGGAGTGTGGAGGCGCCTCAATAAGCAAGCTTATCAACTCCACTTGGCCAAAGGGCTCCTTCACAGAATCTTCTGACTTGTGGCAATGGGAGTGGTTTTACATCACCGAACCACGCGGTAAAAAGCAGGTAGCCACACCGGCGTTTCGGGCCGGCCCTCGGCCACAGCTCGCATCGTGGATTAACAAGGGGCTGGACTGGGGATCTACTGATGAAGTGTGGACACTGCAAAGCCGCTTTCGGAGCCTTATTGAGAAGGACACCGGTCTCATTGATGTAATCCAAGTAATGTTAGTCCGCCGGATCCTACCCTGCCAGCGATACCCTCTCCGCATGTGGGAGTTTAATCCGGAAGGTCCACGGACCCTTCTGGACCTTTCTAGCATGATGCTCAGAGAGATGTGTAAATTGTTCTTCGGCGCACGAAAACAGTAGCCGGATACTACAGAAGACATTGGTCTTGACTGCAACCTTTCGGATACTCCGGTAAGTGCTTGACCCCCAAACACGATGTAGTCAAATTATTCATGACAATGTACTGATAAAACTCTATTCATCCAGGGCTAGCTAAAGAAGGACAAGAGAATCAGGTGTTCGGCTCCACTTCCCAAAGATACTGCCGATCCGTTATTAACAAGGATGCTAGCTTCGGCACCGTATCAAGTGCCGGCGGGGGAAGATAAAGAGGAGGACGAAGAGGCCCAAGGTAGCTTCCACTCTGGAGGCTCACCGGGCAATTTGTCCGGGGAGATTAGAACTCCCGCTTCCAAAGGTGGAAGGGAAGGGCGAACTGACATCCCTTCTCCCCATCGGAAGAAAAGGACCGCCTCCTAAGACTCAGAAAGAGAAGCTTCTAAGTGGGGGAAGGTATCCCAGTCAGGGGGTGATGTTGACACACAGTCACCCTGCAAAGATAGGCCCTCAGCCGCATCGTAAGTGAATCCGGGTGTTTTAAACATGTCCCATTCTTTCCTGGCTATAAGGGTAATATTTTAAACTCATGTTTTCAGTCCGGCCCGCAGCCCTCCTCAACAGTCCTCCTCTTCGAGGGATCTACTTCTGGAGATGATGGAGAGCGAGACGCCTCCACATATCTCCCTACCTGATAATGCGGACGACGCCGAGGTGTCGTCCCGGAGGATCCTTCCCGATCTACGAGTGGCACAAGGGACAATGAGGACCGGGGTGTGCGGTCCCTACAGGGAACAAAAAAAGTCCAAGACTATCGAATGTCCAAGGGATGTCGGATACATTGATGGATATTTTGTAACATGCCTCCATCTCGAAGGAACATCGTACCATGATGGGTATGGTGTTGGAAAGAGTTCGGTCCACGAAAAGCGGATTGAATGAAGCCTTTTCTAGCCTACTAAGAGGCTTTGAGGTACGTAATGTAATTTCAATTATATTGTAAGTGCAAATTGCACTGGTGTATAAATAGTAGCCCTTGAGACTCTGGTTGACGGGATGCGATCAGAGGATCCAAAATATATGCCCAGGAAATGATATGACTAATTGAAACACAGGTTGTTACATCCGTGTGGACTTCCCAAGCTATCGAGGTAGCACATTTGAAGCAGAAAGTTGATGTGGCAGATGATGACATCACGCTTATGAACAGGCGGCTCGACGAGGCACAAGGTATGTCTCTGGGGCACTCAGTACATGCTAGTATTGTGAAATGAGCGTGATACTGAAAATTTGTATATGCATAACTGCATATAGTGCCGCTACAGTTGCGACCCTTCGGGCAGAGCTTTCCCGGGCCAAGGAGCAAGCCAAGATGAGTAATGCAGCTGCCGAAAAGGTAGCCGCTGAATTAAAAGTCGAGTAGACTGCTCGGCATCAGTGCGAGGAGAGGATATCTACCATGGCACTTGAATTGAAGAATGCCACTAGCAGATGCCAAGTTCTTGAGAAAGATAACAAAGCCAAAGCAGCCGATCTAGACAAGGCCTTACAAGAGGCGAAGGAAGCCCGATATGAGTCTAGAGCAGCTCGGGAGGAGATCCGACAAGATGGGGAGATCACGGCTGGTAAGCCCTTTTTATTGCAAACTAAGTTTGGCGATCCAAAGTATGCGCCGCTTAATGAACAGTGGAGTTCTCCGGACCCCTTTATGCACCTGCTGAAGAGTGCTGCCGATGCGAATCAGTTTTTCCACGCGCAAGAAGGACATGCAATGGAAAAGCTGTTTTGGTCGCAATTTGACACGCCGAAGCATCGACTGTTGAACAAACAGATGGCCCAGTGGGTCGAACTCCACAAGATGTCCGACACTGCCATGAAGGACGTCATAGCCCGGCTGTGGCCAACTGAACCTATTCTGAATAGTTGTTTCAGTTTGGTGCAGTGACTTGTTAATGTGGTGCCGCGTATCGATGCTGTGAAGCAGTCAACATGCATAGAAGGTGCCCGGATGGCCCTTTCCCGTGTCTAGATATACTGGGCAAAGATGAAGACCACCGATATTGTGGCGTAGAGTCCACCCGAAGGAAAGGACCTTAACATGCCAGCACATTACTTTGAAGATGTCCTAGAGGGTGCCCGCTTGATAGAGGGTCAGTGCTCGAAAAATACTATGTTCGAGTGAAGTGTATCAAAATTGTAATAACAATATTATGATATATTTAAAGCTATGTTTTTATACTTTTTGCCCGAAAAGTTTTAGTGCCTCCTGTGTGGCCGTCTTTTTTTATATATACAATCTGAAAGTTTGCAGTCGTCGGCTTCAGCCCCCTCACGTATAACACGGGGGTGTTTGGAAAAGCACTTGATCACACTTGACCCAATGTCTTGTTCCGTTAAGGAGGTGTTAGTGCGGCAAACTAGGCAATCGGACTATAGAGCTTTAACACTTTCACTTAGCCATAGGAGTTTGATGGTGGGGCTATTATATAGCCCCTGGTATGTCCGCGGTTATCCGAATACGATGCATATATATACGTGATCGGAAGGACGGTCCTTCGTTTAACACGGAGGGAATCGCGAAGATTCCCATGAGGCATCGAGTGGTTGACCAACTCTCGCCGCATCTTTACTACCCTAGCTGATATAGCGGAATGTGAGGTAGTAAGCACAGGAGCCGGGCAATCCAACTATTGACCAAAGACATGATTTGGAGCTGATGCATATAAGGCCAAACTTGCAACGCCGAACACTCCCTACAGGTGTCCAGACTTTTCAATATACACTGGGCTGAATACAACCCCTGGTGATAGACCCTGGTATCAAGGCACATATCGCAATCCGACGTGGGGAAAGAGCGCAGGTGGTGAGAGCATAAATCTCAAAATACAATACGATCCGAGCTGATTCTATAACATCCACTTTAGTATGGTGAGCTGTAACTTTACGGGTAATGTCGAAATCTTTCTTGGACATTTTGCATGCTAGGAAACTATAAAACAAAGAGAGATAAAAAAGGTTTACACAGGGTCTTAATCTAAAAGAGAAACCTTAATACGGGGCCCTGCTGCACATCTGCGCCTTTGTCTCCGTTGTGAAATGTCCTTGAAGGGTATAGTATGATGGCCATCTGTAAAAAAGGAAGAAACCAGGTAAAAGAAGCTGGTGTGGCCGTAGGTAAAGCTGGTTCATTTTAATGAACCATGAAATATAACTTCTGGAGTCCGAATAGGGTCGAGCAAAACTATGGACTTTTTGAGTGCAGTGTGCCCCCAGTGCCACCCAAGGAATTCTGGTTGTATATTTATGTATACATGGCACATGTGCTATCTCCTTGTGGGTGGTCGGTGGGGGCGTAGCTACTAATCGAGCCCAGGTTTATCTGAGCTGCCACACCGAGGTGCGCGCCGGACATGTTTAGCTATGTCCACGGTCTTAAAGACCGATGAGCTGCTCGGCTTGAATAGGCCATTTTGTACTTCGACTCCTAGAGCCGCCGTGTATTCTTCTGTACGAAGAGAGCGCTCCGTATTTTCGCTGACCGTGATGACGCCACGCAGTCCAGGCATTTTGAGTTCTAGATAAGCATAATGCGGAACTGCATTAAAACGGGCGAAGGCCATTCTTCCGAGTATTGCATGATAACCTAACGACACCCCCTACTTTCCCCCACTCACCCACGTCGCTCTCCCCCCCCATCCTATCTGGATCGGGAGGGGGAACGAACCGCGCCGACCGCTCCCGATGCCGCTGGACTGCGTTGTCGCCGTTCGCTGGAAGGACCTCGCCGGACCTTCCCGCCAGACTGCCTACCAGTCTTCGTCAACGTTGTTGTCCCCGTCCTCCTCCTCGACACCCACTGCCCTTTCCCTCCCGGCCCCGTGAGCCTCCGCCCTCCTCCTCCTTCTCTTGTTCCCGCTTGCTGACTACGCCCACGGCCATGTGCCCACTGTCAGATTTAGGGTTCCGGCAAAACCCTTGAGGTTCGAACACTTGGGTGCGCACGAAGATTTCCCCCTACCAAATCTCTCCCTCAGCCTCGCCGCGATCTCTAAGCGTAGCTCGATGAACTCACAACACAAGATACACAAGATTCATACTATTTCGGGCCACCGTTGTGGTGTAATACCCTACTCTAGTGTGGTGGTGGTGGATTGCCTCTTGGGCTGATGATGAACAGTACAAGAGAAGAACAGCCTCCTGAGGAGAGGTGTTCTCGTGCTTGGTGGATGCGAGGATGAACCGAGTTCTCTCTTGTCTCCCTGGTCTCGGTCTGTCTCTTTGCTAGTTCATTTGCCCTTTCTACTGTCGCGGCTAGCCCTATTTATAGAGGCCCTGGTCCTCTCCCCAAATATTGAGCGGGAAGGGATCCAACAACAGCCAATTTGAAAGGGGACAACTAGTACAAGCTATCCTGACTAAAGGTGGTCTTCGACTATCAAAGGTGCTGGTGGTGATGCCGTCTTGGGATCCACGATGACCTCCATCATGCCGTCCTGCTGGTCTTGGTCTTGTTGCACCGATATGGAAACCTTTGCCTGATGCCTCGGTACTCCGCGCCTGCGCTTGACACCTTAGCAACAAAGGTGAAACAAGGACACTGCGCGCGCTGGCGCCCACCTGGCCTTGGTCGTCATGGCTTGCGTCACGGGAACCTCACGAGGTACCCCTTGCCTTGATCTCTCCGCCCCCTCGCGAACCTGCCTGGTGAGGCTGCTCCTGAGGAGGCCTTGGGTTGTCCGCCTCGCGAGGCATGGCCCCTCGCGAGGGTCTTGAGTGTTGGTTGATGAAGACGGGCCATACTGGGCCACTGGTGGAGCCATGCCATGGGCCACAGGCAGGCAAGTATGGGGACCCGCGTTCCCAGAATGCCGACAGTAGCCCTCGGGCCCAAGGTGTGCTCAGACTTGGCTTAGCGGCGAAGCCAATGGGCAAATGCGGAGCGCCGCGGGCCCCAACAGCCTGCGGCCTTGCTCGACGCGTGGCGACTGATTGGACGTGGGCGTCTCCGCTTCCCCAAGCTGCCTCGGCAACGGCCCATCTAACAAAAGGCTGGCACGCGCAAGGCTTTCCTTCATTGCTTTCCTTCGTCTTGCTCCAGATCCCCTTCCTCGCTCCTTGCTTCCAAAATCTCTAGATCCTCTTCGATCCTTTCCCTTTCAGCAACAGATGGCGCCCCGCAAGGCCAAGGTTGATGCGCCGCCAGCTTGGTACGAGCTGGCCCTGAACGCGCCCACTGTCCCGGAGAAGAATCTCGCCGCCACGCGCCTGCTGACGGCGGGGGAGAGCAATGAAAAGGGGAAGACCGAACTCCGGGATGGCTCCGCTGCGCCGGAGGCTCATGGGAGCACTTTCTATCCCTTCTTCATGAACGTCATCATCGCAGGCCTAGTTCCCCCCCTTCTCTGAGTTCTTATATGCCGTCCTTCGCCATTATAGGTTGCAGGCCCTTCATCTCCATCCCAACTCTATTCTTCTCTTGTCGATTTTCACCTACTACTGCGAGGCAAATGTTGGGGTGATGTCGTCCGTGGCTCTGCTGCGCCACTTCTTCCTCCTCCGAACCAACGACGACCACATCTTGGCGTGCGCCAATTTCGT
Organism: Triticum aestivum; assembly: GCF_018294505.1. Classification (NCBI taxonomy): domain Eukaryota; kingdom Viridiplantae; phylum Streptophyta; class Magnoliopsida; order Poales; family Poaceae; genus Triticum; species Triticum aestivum. Next base: position 244,742,010 of record NC_057810.1, read on the forward strand.
CGTGTACGGCAAGGCCAACGCAATTTCGAAGGCCGGGAAGAGGGTCGATGGCTTCCGGAGCAAGTGGGTCATGATGGATGCCAAGTGTGTCTACCCCCGGTTGGCGCTACCAACGGAGATGCCCCAGTCTAACGAAGGGTGGTCTCGCACGAAGCTCACTGACGATCAGGCGACGTTGGTGGTGGAGAGGATGAACACCGACCTGAAGTCGGGCAACGCGAAGGCGGCGAAGCTGACGGGGGCCGCGCTCCTGAGGGAGTTATTGATGCAGCGGGTGGCTCCGCTTCATGCGCGCTCGCGCCCCTTATGGATGCTTGGTGGTGCAGACGACAATCTTCGCCTGAATCCGGTGGCTTTGACTGATGAGGAGTTGGCCGTAGCTCTCCGCCTCTTGGTCGGGGACGAATAGGAGTATGCGCCGAGTGCCACTATCCCCTTGTTCCCACCTTTGATGGGCGCGGCCTGGTGCCGCCGGCGCCCCTTGTGGTCCATGGGCGACGGCGCCGGTGGACATGTCTTCGGGTGACTCACGTAGAGGAGGAGGAGAGGAGGAAGAGGAGGAGCGCGACTCAGAGGCAACTCCCGAGGGGACGGGGGAGACCTCCCCCTCGCGTAGGGCTGACATCCTCCGCACCTTGCCAGATGACGATGAGGACGAGGCCATGCAAGAGAAGGTGGATCCGCCTGTGATCCTGACGAGGGGCATGTCGGCGCTGATCTCGCGAGAGGCTGCTTCTGCCCGGACGCCGCCTAGAGCCGCTTCCAGCCCTTCTGCTGCACCTTCTTCTGCTCGTGGAGCCCTTGCGGCTGTGCCCCATACCGCGAGGCTCTCTGGCTTCAAGCTTAGCAAGAGGAAGGTGGGCTACACTGCGGTAGACCAGTAAGTGTCCGTGCTCCATCTTGCTCTTGATTATGTTGTTGGTATTTGACGTTCTCCATCGATTGGCTAGGTTGCCGCCTACGGCGAAGAAGAGGAAGGAGGACACTGTGACGCCATCTGGGGCCGACCCATCTGCCGCGGCCGCACCTTTGTCTGTGGGGAGGGGAGGCGACGACATTCGCACATCCCTGCCCGGTCATCCTCGTGAGGCCCGGGAGGGCATCCTCGTGAAGAGTTAGCCCCCATGGCCTTGCTGGCTCCGGAGGTGCTGTTACCTGACGCTGCTGCTGAGGTACCAAAGGCTCAGGAGCCCCCAGTCTCCCAAGCCATGGCTATGCTGTCGCCTCCTCCTTCTGCTGCGCTGCTGGTTCCAGGTCCTTCTGCCTCCCCCGATGTCTTGGAACGTTCCCTTTCTGAGATGGCCCAGCTGCGAGAGGACCTCTAGGGCACCGACTCCCATCTGGTAGCGGGGCGTCTGGAGCTGGTTTCTGGCTGGCTTCACTCTGACGCCTCTGTCCGAGCTAAGGCGGGTCGCGGTGGCCTCTGAGAAGGAGAAGCAGGCCGCCACCCAAGCCGCAGTTGCTCGCGAGGTGGCGCTAAAGGATGTCGCGGCCGCCCAGGACCGCTGCAAAGCACTGGAGGCCGAGCTGAAGGATTTGTGCAACAAGCGCGCCGAAGAAGCTCGTGACAGCCAAGCGGAGGAGGGGAGGATGAAGGCTCGGGAGGACGCCGTTAGGGGCTGCGACACCGAGCTAGCGCGGTTGGCAGAGGCGCAGGCCACTGAGCGCGGCCGGCTGGAAAAGCTGGAGCAGAAGGTGAGGGCGGAGAAAGCCGAGCTCGACGCCATGGCAAAGGTCCTGGCCGAGGAACGTGCGGCCTTCGCACTCCTCGAGGAGAGGTCTCGCATGGTGCTGATGGCACTCTATGAGAAGGGCCTGGAGAAGCCGCTGACTACCGACGAGGACGGCCCCGCCCAGCTGCTTCCTTACTTGGTCAAGGCGCTTGAGGAAGTCGTGAGCGGCATCGGCCCCATGGCAGAGGAAGAAGCCCGTGTCCTTTCTTCCGCTGCACTGACGCGCGTCTTCAGCCACCTCCACCTTCATGACCCTGACGCCAATCTTGACAAGCTGCTGGAGCCTGTGGACAGCGAGTGCTACGCTGCTGCTGCTGAAGCCATGAAGGGCCAGGTGGAGGCCTTGTTCGAGAAGTTCCACGCCTTCGATCCTGCGCCCATGGTAGGCAGTGCTGCTGATCCTGCAGCCCCGGGTGGTGGAATAGGTGAAGGCGACGCCACCACGGGAGTGGAGTCCCTGGCGGGCGACAGCGGTGTCCAAGGATGACTTGCTTACGACTTCTTTCCTCCTTAATTCCTGCAATGTGCACCATGCCTCGTGGAGGCATTTAAACTTGTGTTTGGTATTGTGAAGACAATTATAGTTTGTAATATTTGCTTTGAGATTTTGCAGTTTTCTTCCTATTTGCTTTACGTTCTACGTCGGCAGGGCCCGACCCCGCGCATACCTTAGCCACCGTTGGCCCCGATCGGATCACCAGGATGTGACCAAGGAGTGAGGGGCTACATGACCAGTTAGGCTCCTGAGTCACGATTCCCAGGAGTCCCCCTTGACGTGCAAACAGCTTATAGGAAGGGAACATAGGAGTATATCTAGTGTTATACGTTGGCAGAGCCCGGCCCCGCGCATACCTCAACCGCCGTCGGCCCCAACCGGATCACCAGGACGAGACCAAGGAGTGAGGGGCTACGTGACCAGTTAGGCTCCTGAGTCGCGGTGCTCAGGAGTCCCCC
>NC_057810.1:244744966-244757891 GCF_018294505.1 Triticum aestivum
GGCTAGGTGGCGTACACTCAGGCGTGACCCGGGCGCAGCCCCCGTGCCCAGCCCCCTCGCGCGATGCTCCCGAGGGGAGGTGTTGCGATGAGGCCAAACACTGAGCTCTGGGGCTCCCTGAGGTTGATACGACCGTGGGACCGCCCTCAGTTGTTTATCACCAGCGCGGAGCATAGCGCTTCCATATGTGTACGGGCATAGTCGCTCCTTGGTAGTGTCATTGGCCAGCGCGGAGCATGGTGCTTCCACTGGTGCGTGGGAGGGGGGATCCCTGTTGCGGAGAGCCCCCGGGGCGTGTACAGCCCCGCCCTGACACGTGGCTTGCACGGCAGGGCTAGACGAGGTGTGTTTGGGCCCTCATGAGCCAGCGGGGGACTCACGAGGCCCTACCTCAAGGCGGGTTGCGCCTGGTCTTGGGTCTTTGGCAGATGTGTGTTCCTGCGAGATGGTTAGGTATAAATGCTCTGCGTCCTCAGGTCCTGGCCCTCGAGCGAGCTCAACTGCCTCTGGTATGCGAGGTCGCGATGCCGTGGTCAAGGCCATGGGGTGAGGGCTGGAGAGCCAGTAAGAGCTCCTAAGTCGCGATGCTCAAGAGCCCCCCTTTTAACACACAAGCGAATTGCATGAGAGAGGGAGGGACCCGTGATAGGTGGCAATCGAGCACGTGATAATCACATGTAGATTAGGCATGAAAGGCAAATCATCTTAGGTAAATGCAAAGTGGATACATGCCACTGGGTCAGACCCAAGCGGCTTGGGGATGATGCAGCCCGAGGGCGCCCCCATCAAGGTAAGCTAAAGACATAAAAAGAGATACATGCCGCAGGGACAGACCCACGCGGCCTGGGAATGATGCAGCCCTAAGGGCGCTCCCAGCTGAAATGAACTTGGGAGATGTCACCTGGATCCGTTGTAGAGGGGGTGTCGGGGCAGCTAAAGATGCGTGGTGAAGAGGCCGACCCTCACGAGCCACCGGGGCACGAAGCCTTAGGAGGCTTTGGGGGTCCAAGTGGTTCCTTGAGGACCGTCTCCATCTCTGCTAGGACCGCGTGGTGCTTGGCCTCCCAAGCCACCAGGATGCTCTGCCACTACTAGGGAAAACCCTAGCAGTAGCGTGTGTTTTGTGCCCACTAGTAGCGCGGGGGGCCACGCTACTAATAAGGCGCTACAGCTATTGCTTAGTAGTAACGCGTGCCAGCACGTGCTACTGCTAGGACAAATAGCTGCAGCGTTTGTTCAGTACCACGCTACTGCTAAGGTAACTACTTGCAGCGTATTTTCTTTCGATCGCTACTAGTATTTTTTTTATTTTTTTTATTTTTAGTGTATTTATGCGCCATCATACAGATATTGGTACAATACCAGCTGTTATGAGGTTTACATCATTATGTCCATAACAGTGTGTCAAATGAAGGTGGATTAGGTTCAAGTGGAGGCAATATGTGGTGCATGTCAAAAGTATACTACTAATCCAAACTTGATCTAGTTTGGACTAGTAGTACTTTCGATGTGCACCACATGTTGCCTCCACTTGAATCTAATCCACCAGCACAAGCTATTTAATCATCATCATAGTCATTACCACCAACAGTATTTATTTGATCAGCACTAACACTAGCTAATAATAATCATCATAGTCATTACCACCAACACTAGCTATTTTATCATCATAGTAACAGTGTAGCACATCATCATCCTCAAACTCATTTCTAGCTAGCTAATCACTCCTGCTGCTCTCTCTTAGGTAAAATAACATAAAACATGTATAGCTCTCCTTCTCGATCAAACTGGAGCATGCAGATGAACCTGTCTCCTAATCGTGGGTAGCGCATCTGTTTGCTGCCCCCTAGTACTTCTCTGCGCTCCCCCATCACATATTTGATCCAGTCTTGCACTATTAAGCATCCGTCGCTAATCTTGAATGCACTAAAGTAATCTGTAGGATATCTTGGTCGTAAGCTGATAATACTCATGGTACCTTTAGTCTCGATCCCATAAGGCACAACATTCATCGGGAGTCCCTGTTGAAGAACATTGTACGGTAACATACTTAGCAATGAAGTTTAGCTTCAAAAATAATGTATGGGAAAGATGCACCGATGACAAATAGTAAAAAATCTTACCATCCTTCCTAAATAGATGTGACCGTAGTTCATTACGAACACTATTGGTCGCACATTTTCAGTACTAACATTTCTAAATGCAGGAAGAAAATTTGTCTTCACAATATCAAGATCCTCAAGCCATGAAACATAATGACTAAGCTCCTCGCAGTTGAGTTCAGCCCCAGGACAGTATACGGTTCTGTCTACTAAGCGCTGGACATGTTTGCTTGCACCGAAATAAGCTGACAATACAAATTAGTTGTCAACTATTTTTGAATAAACAATATCAAAGACATAAATATGGTTGAGAAACTTACATAATGGTATAACTTGAGGCATTTGCACATCAACCCAGATGTCGGTATTACCTTCAATATCATCTTCCGGACGAATATCAAAGGTGATAACCATATCAGGCTCAAATGCATAAGTCTTGCATAGTGCTCGCCATGTTTTGCATCCAAAATAAGTGTAGTCGTCTGAATTGTATAACTTTGCATGGAAAATGTAACCATGCTCGGTCTTCAAGTAAACTTTCTTTTCCTCCATACTATGACTGAAACCTATCTTATCCAATACAAAAACTCTTGCATGGCAGGAGATACGCTAGTAGAATAGTAAAAAAATATAAGTTGAATCAAATGAAGCAGATGTCATGCTTAATTACAAAAAAAGACTTGTCGTTGTGACTTACTGTATCCACTTCAAAGTTCTCGTCCAGCTTGATGCTGAAGCGCCTATCATCATCTAGGAAGATTCTGTCGCACAGGCCGCACTCGTCTTCGCAGTATTTGCAAATACCGAAATCCTTTTCGTCGTCAGACATTTCCTATGTTCATAGTTAAAACATTAATCGAAAATCGATCGAAGACAACTACCAAGATACTCAACACACAAATCTGGGGCACTCGATATTTCCTACATATTCTGGCACAAGTCATGCCAAAATTCACGGAAAAATCCGGCATGACCTTTGCTAAAATAGGACATATCGAGCGCCTGAAATTTGTCGGAACGGAAATGAATCAACACTCCGGCAAAACATAGGCCACTCGAAGGTGTAACCTGCAAACATGACCGACCACTTGGATATTGAGCAACACAAGATATACATTTCAAACTATCTTATAGGACTCAAATTAGCATGCATTCAATAAGCAAAAGTAAATCATCTCATGCGTTAGTACATCGTCGAATATTATCACTAATACATCACGAATAGTGTCATACATATGACATCACTAATACAACTAAAACTCTAGCACACGACGGGTATCGGTGCGGGCGGTGGACAACCACAGAGAAGGCACCATCACGGGATCATAGCTCCAGTGAGATCCACGGAGAACCTGCCAGGTACTGGAGAACGGCCTGTGTTCCAACGCAAACAAGTAGCGACGGACGTGCGCGTCCTCCTCACTGACACAGTGACGCACCACCTCCGCGGAGTCCTCGAGCCTCTGGATCGTCACTGGCCCACACGACCGCCACCAAAGAAGGTTCGGGTCAACGACAGGCTGGCTCCTCACCAACCTGCGCCCCGCGGTAGGTAGCGCCTCCCAGTACCACCCCGGCGGAGCCCAGTCCCGGACATGGCCGATCTGGTCAAGCAGGTGTCGTCCTCCGCCGACTCGACGACGAGGATGCGGGATAGGCATCGTCCACGTCGAGGCGGGAAAAATTGCTTTAACTAAAAAATCACCTAATTAGTACCTAGTTCTGACTAACTAAATAGAAGAAGGTCAAATTTTACTCGTTTTATTATGCATTACACTAGTGTTTATTCATCATCTAAGAAAACATCACCTAAGAAAAAATCCCAGCCGCATCTGTATCCAATTCATTTCCACCCATAGATGAACCCTAACTATTTGATGCAACTAAAATTTGAAGAACCCTATCTAGGCAGAGGTAGGGGAGGGGGAGGAGCAGGCGTGCTCACCTCGACTGGGTGCCTGCGGCGAGAGAGGGGCAGGCGGCGTCGAGGTCGGGCTTGGTGCTCGGGCGCACGACGGAGGGCGGCGTCGAGGTTGCGGCCGGGGGCGACGTCCGGGGCGGCGTTGAGGTCGAGGGCGGGGGCGGCGTTGAATCCGGGGTCGGGGCGGCGTAGAGGGTGTGCGGATAGCGCGCGGCGACCGACGGGCGACGGCGGCGGCGAGAGCAGAGGAGTTCGATTTGGGGGGAAGTGGCCATGGGGAAGGACGAACGCGGTGGTTAAGTCAGAAGTAGCAGTAGCGCGTTCCGGAAAGCGCGCTACTGCTACATTAGCTACAGCGTGTTCTGGGATACGCGCTACTGCTACTACTTTCTCCTTTTTCCCTTTTTCATTTATTTTTCTTCACATTTTATTTTTTTCCTTTCACCTTCTTCTATTTCTTTCATTTTCAATTACCTTTCTATTTGCTTTTCATTTAATTTTATATCCTTTAGTAGTAGCGAGTTTAGAGCAAAATGCGCTGCTACAAAGAAATTAGCAGTAGCGCGGTTCCATATAGATCGCTACTACTATGTGTACCATATTGGCTAAGCCGTGAGAATTTTAGTAGTAACGTGTATGCAGCGAGACGCGCTACTGCTACGACGTTATCTACAGCGCGGTTTCAACAGGCGCGCTGCTGCTACTTAGCAACAGCGTGCTTCTTTGACCCACGCTACTGCTAAAGTTCTGTGTATAAGGTTTTCCCTAGTAGTGTGCAGGTGACGCTGGTAGGTGGCAGCCGCATTCGGCAGGCCAAAAGGCATGCGAACGTAGCTGTGCGGCAGACCCTCGCAGCGTCCCACCCGCGAAGGCCAGAAGCGCTCCTGAGATGCGGCTCGGTTGAGCCCTGGGACGTCGATGCAGACGCGCAGCCCAACATCCTCGCCCGGATGGGGAGCCACGCCAGGCAAGCGGCGGGCGCCGCGTACGGCCATCGCTTCCTGAAGCTCCTGAGTGGTCTTGGCAATGAACTCCTGAACGTTCGGCTTTCCACGCCTCGTGCCTTTCTGAGGGAAACGTGTCGCGAAGCACGCCTTCGAGTGGTGCCCGAGCGCCTCCCTCGTGATGTTGGCGAGGTTTGAGGCCCTCCAGAAGAGAGCCTGATATGGACATGGCATCTACAGATACGACCAAAAATATTGTCTGCATATGCAAATATCAGGTGATTTCTATTAATAATTATATGAATTATTATTTTGTTGCTCTAGATAGAAATACGATACAGTCTTTTATGTTGTGCAGAATAAATAGAGAGTTACATAAGCCACGTGTGAAGATGCGAAGTGGAGACCGAAAATATATGTGTACGCGTACACAGAAATTAAACAATCATGAATAAAGACTCAATGAGAGAGGTTCATTTAGAGATGGAAGATGGAGATGCATATTTAAATCCACAAGCAGTAGCAGTTGCATGTGTGTTCCCTGCCAGACCATGCAATCATGTGCATGCACCGACCAAGGCCAAGTGCACAAGACCATAAGCTCAAACCAGCCACGTACGTGGGTCCAGAACCTTTTGTGCGCTGGGAGTGCAACATGGGCCAATAAATCAATTCGGCCAGGGCCGTGTTGTGTAGGCCTTCTTGCGGCCGGCTTCTTGATTTCGCAATAGTCACGATGATCAACGTCGGCTGCCATCTCCTGTAATAAATAGCTAGCGTATATAGGGTTTTCTTGGGTTTTATTGTATTGTCTAGCCGTTGCTACAATTCGCATCTATGAGACGTGTAGGACTACCGCTTTGTTAGATCCACAGTGGAACCCCAACTTTTCATCTAGTTCGTGTACTCAAGTTATCATCTCCAAATTCAGTTGCAATTCACCTTTGTTCTTGCTGGTTCTTCAGTTGCTTTTAGGAACTCGAACCTCGTTGTTCAGGTTGATCGTGCCTATGGCAAGGTCAATAACCATCGGAGATTGGTTTAGCGATTGTCGAGGCGTATCGTCGGGTACGGTATAGCCGGATCGTCAAGGTCAAAATCCACCAAATCGATAGTTATCCCCACTATCATCGAAAGATCGGGCCGCCGTCACATCAAGTGGTATCAATTTTCAGGTTCATCGGTGAGAGTTTTACAGTTTTATTAGATTAGTTATTTTTCTATCCTATAAACCCATGAAAAAGCCAAAAAAATTCAGATTAGTTCATCCATTACACCTACCTTTTTAGCCTTTAGCAATTTTTGCATCTAGTATTTGCATAATTGAATTGTTGGTTGCATTCATCCTAGAATTAGTGCTGGTTTAGGTTGGTTCGGGAGAAATTATCTACCAGATCGATCCTCTTTTGTCCACCATATATTGCGATCGGTTGTTTCCAATCTGTGTTGACTCTGGGCGCCTTTATTTTCCTTTAATACAATATTTATCAGGCGCCGATTCGATCACTTTATATATTACCCCAGGGTACGCAAACACCCAGACACACGATCAACTGTGTCCGTCACCGTGCGGGCCGCATCCACGCCGCGTTTCGCCAGAGCCAGACACTGCGCTTCGCCACAGGCAAACACGCTAGGCACCAGATATCCATCGCTGGTTGTTGCCTCCACGCGTGCCACAACCAACAATCTCCAACAACTGTTCCTATGCATTACGCACTAGTAGTACTACTCCTAGGCTCCTAGCTAATCTCAACACCAAATCACTTCTAGCTAGCTTCCGTAGCACCTTGTCCAATAGCTTTGCATTGTTTTGGTATTTTTTTCCTATCTCTTGTGACTTGAAGTCTGTCCGTGATTCTGCTAGCAACCGGCCAAAATAAAAAAGAGCAAAAAAAAAGAAAAAAAAGAAAAAAGGAAAACAAAAGAGCAAAAAAAAGAGAAAAAAGACAAAAAGGAAAAAAGTTAAAAGAAAAAGTTGCAAAAAATCAGGCCGGCTAGCATCTTTTGGGCATTATTCTCCTTCTGTCCAGGACTTATTCTTTATCATCCCAGTGACACTGTCTGGGCATTTGTCTTTTCTCCGTTGCTATACACTTGCTTGTACTTCACTTATATCTAGCTAATTAGAGTTGTCTCAAATTTTCATCGGTTCCCACTCATGTGACACGGTATCTATGCTTAGATTGTTTTCTCTCTTACTAGTCGACTGCCAGCACTAGTTAGGAGTTTGAGCAATTTTTCAGCTTGCATTACTTTTTGCTAAATTGTGCCACATATTATGAGTTGAGAAAACCTTCACCAAGCTCCACTTCCTATATTGTATCTTGTTCGGTCCCTTGGTAATCGCTATATCAATCTTTTAATAACACTAGTGCAGAACAGGGCAATAGCACCGGTTCGTAAGGCCCTTTAGTGCCGATTCCATAACCGACACTAAAGTGTGGGCACTAAAGGCCCCCCCCCCTTTAGTACCGGTTCAGCACGAACTGGTCTAAAGGGCAACCACGTGGCACGAGTCAGCTCCGGGGGCCTGGAGCCCTTTAGTACCGGTTGGTAAGACCAACCGGTACTATAAGGTTTGGGGGGGGTTTAGTTTTATGATTTCTTTTTCATTTAATTTTGTGTTTCCATTTTAATTCTTTTTCGTTTGCTGGTATTTTACGATACTACACATTGTACATGTTATCCAAATATATATATAAATAGAATTTCTAGTAGAACCAATCATGCATATATATATCATCAATGTCTCACAAACCACCATATTAATTAATTCACACATACACACATGTATAGCTATATACAATTTCTCCTACATATGCATGTTGCCTTCGGAGCCAGTGGCATTAGCCTAATTGGTGCCTTCGGAGCACGATGACAATTGGAAGTGGTTTTCATGGGGGCGGTAGCGAGTAATAGTATTCTCCCTTCGGATTTATGACCTGGTCGAGCAAAAATCCCGCTATTTCCTCTTAAAGTGCTTCTACGCGCTCCGTTTCTAGGAGCTTCTCCCGCACCTCTTTGAACTGTTAAGAAGGAGATCAATATGCATGTGTATTAGTTGTGTGACTAGATATCGATAATGGTGTAAAAATTGTGAATAGTGTTCTGACAAACGTACCCATTCCTGTCTTTGAGATCTGCTCCTTTCGGACGCCATCATGCGAATGTTCTCGCAAACGCAGAATGCACACAGATCAGTCCCCTGCGCCTGCTTCAGGGCCTTTACGAGAATGGAATTTGATCAGATAATAATTAATCAAGCATGATAATTAAAGAGATGGCAGGTAGCTAGCTAGCTAGTACTACTTAATTAGTTACCTTGGGTCGAAACCATTTAAGCTTTTTTTTTTCCATTCGCCTTCCGTGACGCTGATGAACCTTGCCCAAGCCCTGCCCGCCGACAAAGAAAATGAATAAAGGGGTTATTAAATAGTTCATATCATGAAATGACGAACAAAATAGGCCGAGATATATAGTTAATAATGATTGAAATTACCTGTTGACTATCCCAAACAAGATGTTATAGTCAGTTTTTGCTTTGAGTAGTGAGTCTAGTATTTCAACTGTTCCGGCGTCAACTTTAATGATACACAAGATCCAGTGAAATATGCATGCACACACGTTTGCATGTCTTAATTAAGCGGGCATATGTAAGCAAAAACATGTAGCTAGCTAGTAGGCAAAAACAGAGAATTTGTAGTACAAGACAGTGTGACTCACTGGAAGTTGTAAGGAAGTAGTATATCTTCATTGTATTTGAGGCGCTTCAAGAACTCTAGCATGTTTTCCTCTACGTTCTTTTGATGATATGGATTTATTAGCCATGTGTATTCATTAACGGTGTTTGGGTCAATGAACCCAATGCCAAAGCGTCCACCTTTTCTCATTTCATACATCTTCATCCTGCATAATACCACAGAAAAGAATATAGTGAGGATAATTACAGGTAATGATTGATCAAAAGGATCACTACAGCTAGCTTGAGACTTAAATTACAGAAAAAAATCACTTACAGACAATAGCAACTGACGATAGATTTGTCGAGTGCATCTTGATTGTATAACTGAAACAGTTTAGAATACTCAACGGACAAAGCTTTCTCATGGAAGTAATGCTCCTCCTTGACATTCACCATGAGGGACAATCGATCTGAAATCTTGGTAATGTTCATGTACCATTGATGCAATTCATACATTCTCGTTGGGAGGTTCTTGACCTTGTCTGGCTCGACCAAAGGTTGGCCCCGGACATATTTCCATTTTATTTCATCCTCTCTAAGCACAGGCATGGGCACGATCTCGAGGAGTTGTCCAACAGTGATGTTGAGAACTTCAGCCTGCATTATATGCTCCTCCGTTATTACCACATTGCCCACCTCGGGAACGTAAACTGTTTGCCCACAATAATATTGGGCGCACGTACTGTCACGTGTTGTTGGCACAACAAGCGAGGGGATCGATTGCGCCGCCTGTTCTCCTAGCTGGGGAATGGTTTTCCCGCATTTTTTGACAGCTGCTTCTTGTTTGCTCGATCTCGAGCTCGCCTCCTTACGTAGACGTGCTCGATTTAACTTCCTGGTGTGGCGCTCATAGTCTATGTCAACAGGCTTGGGAGCTGGTGGTTGAGCCATACAAATGAAGTGGTCAATCGTTTCCTCAGGCACTTTCTCCCTTGGCGGCGGTGGCGGTTTCGGTGCAAAATGGGCTTCCACCTCGGCCTTCGATATGGCTGCGATTTCCTCCTCGGACCTGTCATAAGCCCTCTGCGGAAGAGGCGTGAGGCTTGGACCATATTTTATATCGCTTGCCTCCGCCTGTACTTCCTGTACTACCTTGACTCGTACCGCTAGGCACCATAGCTGCGGGGTGTCTCTTCTGCGATTGCTGAGGCGGCGGAGACGGCTGACGGGGCTGAGTTGGACGAGGAGGAGTGGCCTGAAGCTGTGCTGGACTTGGAGGAGGAGTGGCCTGAGGTTGTGCCGGACTTGGAGGAGGAGTGGACGTCTGACATTGTGGCGGACTTGGAGGAGGAGTGGCCTGACACTTTGCCGGACTTGGAGGAGGAGTGGCCTGACACTTTGCCGGACTTGGTAGACCTGCAGGAGCAGGAGTCTGCTGACTCGGTGGCGGAGTTCGACGAGGAGTCGGCTGACGCGGTGTCGGTGGCCTCCGAAAGATGATGCGATCCTTTTTCCATAGGATGATACGATGTTTGGCCTCTCCGAGAAAGCGCTCGTCGTCACCTCCAGGAATGTCAAGCTGTAGCTCCGAATATGGTGGGTCCACCACCTCATCAACCAAGACACGAGCATAGCCCGCTAGAATCGGGTTGCAATGGAAGGTTGCCTCGGGGGATTTGTAAAAGCAACACCGTCCGCCACCTTCATGGATATGTTCTTCATTTTGACGTGTAGCTCGCAGTTAGTGTTCTCCGTGATGTCATCCACGGGGTATCTACCCAGCATTGCATGGTCTAGGGCGGAACCCACGTTGCTTCTCGGCATGGATGGGGCGGTGCTATCCAATGCTGGATCATCCGCTAGCTGCTGCAGCTGCTGAGAACCCCTTTGCTAGGTAAGTGAGTCGATCTGCTCCTGCTGCCCCTGGAATTTGACTGCCAATTCCGCTTGACTTGCTTCTAGGCTTTGAAGGCGTTCATAGTCCCGCTTCCTCTGCTCCTCCTCCATCTTCCTGTTCTTCTCCTCCGCAATCTTCTTTCTCACACGGGTTCTGTAGTCGGTGTTCCAGTCTGAAAACCCCTCATACCACGGAATAGCGCCCTTGCCTCGTGTTCTTCCTGGGTGTTCAGGATTTCCCAGGGCACACGTAAGCTCGTCGTTCTCTCTGTTGGGCTGGAACACCCCCGATCGTGCCTCTTCTATTGCAACAAGTATCGCATCGTCGGCTCCCTTCAGACTTGCCTTCGTCGAAACATTGCCTGTCTTCGGGTCCAACTCCCCCCCATGCGTATAGAACCAAGTCTTGCACCTGGGGGCCAGCTCTTAGTAACCGGAGTGACACCTGCATCCTCCATCTCTTTCTCAGACTTATCCCACTTAGGCATTGCCACCGCATAGCCACCTGGCCCCAGCTTATGGAACTTATCCTTTTTTTCGGCATTCATCTTGTTTATTCTCGACCGTTCCTTAGCTAATTCCGAATCCTTGAATTTCATGAAATTGTCCCAATGAGCACGTTGGTTCTCTGGTGTTCCCTCGAATACTGGAGTCTTCCTTCCTCCCTTGACGCACTTGTCCCATTCACGATTCTTGTGGTTCTTGAATACAACCGCCATCTTCCTAAGAGCAGCGTCCTTGACTTTCTGCACATCTGCTTTTGCGAAATGATCTGGTAGGGTGAAATGTTCCATGAGAGTATCCCAAAGCAGATCTTTTTGATTCTTGTCGACAAAAGTAACATCTGGACGTGGCTTTGCTGGCTCTCTCCATTCTTGAAGTTTGATCGGGAGTTGGTCCTTCACAAGAACTCCGCACTGACGAACGAACTTGTCTGCAATCTTCTTAGGCGCTAATGGTTCGCCATTAGGTCTGCATGCCTCGATATTGTACTTTACGCCCGCCTTCAACTTTTTGTTCGGGCCTCGTTTCGTCCTTTTGCCTGAAGATTTGCTCGATCTGGATGGCTGAAAGAACAAAGATCGATTCGTTAATATATCTTCAAATCATTTAAAACATGTGATGATCACCAGATGCCTGCTTATATAAATATATATACCTCGCCGGTCTTTGTTGTTTCAGGATCAACATGTTCTTCATCATCGTCATAATCGTAGTTCATGACTTCATCAATTCGGTCGTCGCGATCGAATATCATATCACCCTCTCCAGTGTTGTTTAGAAATTCGGAGCCGTCATAATCTTCTTCATTCTGATCATCATCTGGCCCGCATATTATATCGAACATGGTCTATTCTCCCTCTCTGTCGGTATTGTCTGCCATAGCTTTTATTTAACTAATCCAAAAGAAATATAAAACAATTTAGTATTCAAATTACATCGTCTCGAATAACAGATATAATCTCGAATACATCGTCTAGAATAATAGATATAATCTCGAATACATCGTCTCGAATAATATATAATATTGAATAGTACATCACTGGCTAGGTAGCTAATTAAAGATCGAATACTACAGAAGAATCTAGGACACTCGCGGTTCCTGCGGCGTGGGCGGTGGACACCCAAAGAGAAGGAACCCTCATAGGATCATAGCTGAAGTGACATCCCCGAAGAAACTGCCAGGTATTGGAGAACCTGCCGCCCTCTAACGCAACCATGTAGCGATGGACGTGCTCGTCCTCCTCCCTGACACGGCGACGTACCACCTCCGGCAGGGCCGGGTCCCTCCGCACCGAAACTGGCCCACGCGAACGCCACCAAACGAGATCAGGGTCGACGATGGGACCCGGGGCCGGGTTCCTCATCAAGCGGCGCGCCCCTCCAGGCAGCACCTCCCAGTGCCAGCCCGGTGGAGCCCAGTCCCGGACATGGGTCGGCCGGACGTCATCGCGGGCGGGTCGACGGCGAGGATGCGGGCCGGGCATCGTCGAGAACAAATACTAGCTATATGCCCGCAAAAAGTAACATTTTTTCAATGATTGGATTTTGATAACTAAAATTTCTAACATTTCTATATAACACTAATTATGCTATCATTGCATATGTCAAAAATCTATATACTATTTCATACTAATTAAGCATCTAACACTAAAAAAGAAAATACAACTTCTATACATCCATTAAAAAACTGAAAAACAACATTATATAAAAAATTTCCATACTAATTAAACACTAATTATATCCATCTAACATGCATTCATACATATATAATAGTGAAAAAATAATAATCTAAATAATCTAAACTAATTAAACATACAAAATACGTATATACTAATATATACATGCATTAATTCATACATGTGTGTGTGTGTGT